>NC_069499.1:922134778-922222278 GCF_027579735.1 Bombina bombina | reverse complement strand
GATCGGATATCGCCGCCGCCTACATTATAGCTATTAACCCCTAATCTGCTGTCCCTAACACCGCCGACCCCTACATTATAGTTATTAACCCCTAATCTGCCTCCCCCAACGTCGCCGCAATCTAACTATAAGTATTAACCCCTAATCTGCCGACCCGATATCGCCGCCGCCTACATTATAGCTATTAACCCCTAATCTGCTGTCCCTAACACCGCCGACCCCTACATTATAGTTATTAACCCCTAATCTGCCTCCCCCCAACGTCGCCGCAATCTAACTACAAGTATTAACCCCTAATCTGCCGACCCGATATCGCCGCCGCCTACATTATAGCTATTAACCCCTAATCTGCTGTCCCTAACACCGCCGACCCCTACATTATAGTTATTAACCCCTAATCTGCCTCCCCCCAACGTCGCCGCAATCTAACTACAAGTATTAACCCCTAATCTGCCGACCGCAAATCGCCGCCACTATAATAAATGTATTAACCCCTAAACCGCCGCACTCCCGCCTCGCAAACACTATAATACATTTTATTAACCCCTAATCTGCCCTCCCTAACATCGCCGCCACCTACCTACAATTATTAACCCCTAATCTCCCGCCCCCATCGTCGCCGCTACTATAATAAGGTTATTAACCCCTAAACCTAAGTCTAACCCTAACCCTAACACCCCCTAACTTAAATATAATTTAAATAAAACGAAATAAGTTTACTATAGTTAAATAAATGAATCCTATTTAAAACTAAAGACTTACCTGTAAAATAAACCCTAAGATAGCTGCAATATAACTAATAGTTACTTTGTAGCTATTTTAGGATTTATTTTTATTTTACAGGCAACTTTGTATTTATTTTAACTAGGTACAATAGTTATTAAATAGTTAATAACTATTTAATAACTACCTAGCTAAAATAAATACAAATTTACCTGTAAAATAAATCCTAACCTAAGTTACACTAACACCTAACACTACACTATCATTAAATTAACTAAATAAATGAATCATATTTAAAACAAAATACTTACCTGTAAAATAAACCCTAATATAGCTGCAATATAACTAATAGTTACATTGTAGCTATTTTAGCATTTATATTTATTTTACAGGCAACTTTGTATTTATTTTAACTAGGTACAAAAGCTATTAAATAGTTATTGACTAATTAATAGCTACCTAGTTAAAATAATTACAAAATTACCTGTAAAATAAATCCTAACCTAAGTTACAATTAAACCTAATTAACTACAAGTACCTACAATTATCTACAATTAAATAAACTAAAGTACAAAACCCGCCCACTAAATTACAAAAAAAAACAAGCACTAAATTACAAAAAATAAAAAAATATTACAAGAATTTTAAACTAATTACACCTAATCTAAGCCCCCTAATAAAATAACAAAGCCCCCCAAAATAAAAAAAAATGCCCTACCCTATACTAAATTACAAAAGTTAACAGCTCTATTACCTTACCAGCCCTGAACAGGGCCCTTTGCGGGGCATGCCCCAAAGAAAACAGCTCTTTTGCCTGTAAAAAAAAAACACAATCCCCCCCCCACATTACAACCCACCACCCACATACCCCTACTCTAACCCAAACCCCCCTTAAACAAACCTAACACTACCCCCCTGAAGATCTCCCTACCTTGAGTCGTGTTCACCCAGCCGGGCCGAAGTCTTCATCCGATGGGGCAGAAGAGGACATCCAGACCGGCAGAAGTCTTCATCCAAGCGGGGCAAGAAGAGGTCTTCCATCCATCATACAAGTACCAAAATACAAACAAACACTAAATTACCAAAAATAATAAAATATTACAATAATTTTAAACTAATTACACCTAATCTAAGCCCCCTACTAGCTATTAATATAGCTTCAATATAACTAATAGTTACATTGTAGCTATTTTAGGATTTATATGTATTTTACAGGCAACTTTGTATTTATTTTAACTAGGTACAATAGTTATTAAATAGTTAATAACTATTTAATAACTACCTAGCTAAAATAAATACAAATTTACCTGTAAAATAAATCATAACCTAAGTTACAATTACACCTAACACTACACTATCATTAAATTAACTAAATAAATGAATCCTATATAAAACTAAAGACTTACCTGTAAAATAAACCCTAATATAGCTGCAATATAACTAATAGTTACATTGTAGCTATTTTAGCATTTATATTTATTGTACAGGCAACTTTGTATTTATTTTAACTAGGTACAATAGCTATTAAATAGATATTTACTGTTTAATAGCTACCTAGTTAAAATAATTACAAAATTACCTGTAAAATAAATCCTAACCTAAGTTACAATTAAACCTAACACTACACTATCATTAAATAAATTAACTACAAGTACCTATAATTAAATACAATTAAAAAACTAAACTAAAGTACAACCCCCCCCCCCACTAAATTACAAAAAATAAAAAAATATTACAAGAATTTTAAACTAATTACACCTAATCTAAGCCCCCTAATAAAATAACAAAGCCCCCCAAAATAAAAAAAATGCCCTACCCTATACTAAATTACAAAAGTTAACAGCTCTATTACCTTACCAGCCCTGAACAGGGCCTTTTGCGGGGCATGCCCCAAAGAAAACAGCTCTTTTGCCTGTAAAAAAAAACACAACCCCCCCCCCACATTACAACCCACCACCCACATACCCCTACTCTAACCCAAACCCCCCTTAAATAAACCTAACACTACCCCCCCTGAAGATCTCCCTACCTTGAGTCGTGTTCACCCAGCCGGGCCGAAGTCTTCATCCGATGGGGCAGAAGAGGACATCCAGACTGGCAGAAGTCTTCATCCAAGCGGGGCAAGAAGAGGTCTTCCATCCATCAGAAAAGTACAAAAAAACAAACAAACACTAAATTAGCAAAAATAATAAAATATTGCAATAATTTTAAACTAATTACACCTAATCTAAGCCCCCTACTAGCTATTAATATAGCTACAATATAACTAATAGTTACATTGTAGCTATTTTAGGATTTATATTTATTTTACAGGCAACTTTGTATTTATTTTAACTAGGTACAATAGCTATTAAGTAGTTAATAACTACCTAGCTAAAATAAATACAAATTTACCTGTAAAATAAACCCTAACCTAAGTTACAATTACACCTAACACTACACTGTCATTAAATTAACTAAATAAATTAATCCTATATAAAACTAAATACTTACCTGTAAAATAAACCCTAATATAGCTACAATATAACTAATAGTTACATTGTAGCTATTTTAGGATTTATATTTATTTTACAGGCAACTTTGTATTTATTTTAACTAGGTACAATAGCTATTAAATAGTTATTGACTAATTAATAGCTACCTAGTTAAAATAATTACAAAATTACCTGTAAAATAAATCCTAACCTAAGTTACTATTAAACCTAACACTACACTATCATTAAATAAATTAACTACAAGTACCTACAATTAAATACAATGAAATAAACTAAACTAAAGTACAAAAAAAACAAACACTAAATTACAAAAAATAAAAAAAAATACAAGAATTTTAAACTAATTACACCTAATCTAAGCCCCCTAATAAAATAACAAAGCCCCCCAAAATAAAAAAATGCCCTACCCTATACTAAATTACAAAAGTAATCAGCTCTATTACCTTACCAGCCCTGAACAGGGCCTTTTGCGAGGGCATGCCCCATAGAAAACAGCTCTTTTGCCTGTAAAAAAAAACACAATACCCCCCCCCCCACATTACAACCCACCACCCACATACCCCTACTCTAACCCAAACCCCCCTTAAATAAACCTAACACTACCCCCCTGAAGATCTCTCTACCGTGTCTTCACCCAGCGGGCCGAAGTCTTCATCCGATCGGGCAGAAGAGGACATCCAGACCGGCAGAAGTCTTCATCCAAGCGGGGCAAGAAGAGGTCTTCCATCCATCAGAAGTCTTGATCCAGGCGGCATCTTCTCTGTTCATCCATCCGGAGCGGAGCGGCAGCATCCTGAAGACATCCCACGCAGAGCATCCTCTTCTTTCTTGATCCGACGACTAGGTGACTGTACCTTTAAGTGACGTCATCCAAGATGGCGTCCCTTGAATTCCGATTGGCTGATAGGATTCTATCAGCCAATCGGAATTAAGGTAGGAAAAATCTGATTGGCTGATTCAATCAGCCAATCAGATTCAAGTTCAATCCGATTGGCTGATCCAATCAGCCAATCAGATTGAGCTCGCATTCTATTGGCTGATCGGAACAGCCAATAGAATGCGAGGTCAATCTGATTGGCTGATTCCATCAGCCAATCGGATTGAACTTGAATCTGATTGGCTGATTGAATCAGCCAATCAGATTTTTCCTAACTTAATTCCGATTGGCTGATAGAATCCTATCAGCCAATCGGAATTCAAGGGACGCCATCTTGGATGACGTCACTTAAAGGTACAGTCACTTAGTCGTCGGATCAAGAAAGAAGAGGATGCTCTGCGTGGGATGTCTTCAGGATGCTGCCGCTCCGCTCCGGATGGATGAACAGAGAAGATGCCGCCTGGATCAAGACTTCTGATGGATGGAAGACCTCTTCTTGCCCCGCTTGGATGAAGACTTCTGCCGGTCTGGATGTCCTCTTCTGCCCGATCGGATGAAGACTTCGGCCCGCTGGGTGAAGACACGGTAGAGAGATCTTCAGGGGGGTAGTGTTAGGTTTATTTAAGGGGGGTTTGGGTTAGAGTAGGGGTATGTGGGTGGTGGGTTGTAATGTGGGGGGGGGTATTGTGTTTTTTTTTACAGGCAAAAGAGCTGTTTTCTATGGGGCATGCCCCCGCAAAAGGCCCTGTTCAGGGCTGGTAAGGTAATAGAGCTGATTACTTTTGTAATTTAGTATAGGGTAGGGCATTTTTTTATTTTGGGGGGCTTTGTTATTTTATTAGGGGGCTTAGATTAGGTGTAATTAGTTTAAAATTCTTGTAATTTTTTTTATTTTTTGTAATTTAGTGTTTGTTTTTTTTGTACTTTAGTTTAGTTTATTTCATTGTATTTAATTGTAGGTACTTGTAGTTAATTTATTTAATGATAGTGTAGAGTTAGGTTTAATAGTAACTTAGGTTAGGATTTATTTTACAGGTAATTTTGTAATTATTTTAACTAGGTAGCTATTAATTAGTCAATAACTATTTAATAGCTATTGTACCTAGTTAAAATAAATACAAAGTTGCCTGTAAAATAAATATAAATGCTAAAATAGCTACAATGTAACTATTAGTTATATTGTAGCTATATTAGGGTTTATTTTACAGGTAAGTATTTAGTTTTATATAGGATTAATTTATTTAGTTAATTTAATGACAGTGTAGTGTTAGGTGTAATTGTAACTTAGGTTAGGGTTTATTTTACAGGTAAATTTGTATTTATTTTAGCTAGGTAGTTATTAACTATTTAATAGCTATTGTACCTAGTTAAAATAAATACAAAGTTGCCTGTAAAATAAATATAAATCCTAAAATAGCTACAATGTAACTATTAGTTATATTGTAGCTATATTAATAGCTAGTAGGGGGCTTAGATTAGGTGTAATTAGTTTAAAATTATTGTAATATTTTATTATTTTTGCTAATTTAGTGTTTGTTTGTTTTTTTGTACTTTTCTGATGGATGGAAGACCTCTTCTTGCCCCGCTTGGATGAAGACTTCTGCCAGTCTGGATGTCCTCTTCTGCCCCATCGGATGAAGACTTCGGCCCGGCTGGGTGAACACGACTCAAGGTAGGGAGATCTTCAGGGGGGTAGTGTTAGGTTTATTTAAGGGGGGTTTGGGTTAGAGTAGGGGTATGTGGGTGGTGGGTTGTAATGTGGGGGGAGGGATTGTGTTTTTTTTTTACAGGCAAAAGAGCTGTTTTCTTTGGGGCATGCCCCGCAAAGGGCCCTGTTCAGGGCTGGTAAGGTAATAGAGCTGTTAACTTTTGTAATTTAGTATAGGTTAGGGCATTTTTTTTATTTTGGGGGGCTTTGTTATTTTATTAGGGGGCTTAGATTAGGTGTAATTAGTTTAAAATTCTTGTAATATTTTTTTATTTTTTGTAATTTAGTGGGGGGGGGGGGTTTGTACTTTAGTTTAGTTTTTTTAATTGCATTTAATTGTAGGTACTTGTAGTTAATTTATTTAATGATAGTGTAGTGTTAGGTTTAATTGTAACTTAGGTTAGGATTTATTTTACAGGTAATTTTGTAATTATTTTAACTAGGTAGCTATTAAATAGTCAATATCTATTTAATAGCTATTGAACCTAGTTAAAATGAATACAAAGTTGCCTGTACAATAAATATAAATGCTAAAATAGCTACAATGTAACTATTAGTTATATTGCAGCTATATTAGGGTTTATTTTACAGGTAAGTATTTTGTTTTAAATATGATTCATTTATTTAGTTAATTTAATGATAGTGTAGTGTTAGGTGTTAGTGTAACTTAGGTTAGGATTTATTTTACAGGTAAATTTGTATTTATTTTAGCTAAGTAGTTATTAAATAGTTATTAACTATTTAATAACTATTGTACCTAGTTAAAATAAATACAAAGTTGCCTGTAAAATACATATAAATCCTAAAATAGCTACAATGTAACTATTAGTTATATTGAAGCTATATTAATAGCTAGTAGGGGGCTTAGATTAGGTGTAATTAGTTTAAAATTATTGTAATATTTTATTATTTTTGGTAATTTAGTGTTTGTTTGTATTTTGGTACTTGTATGATGGATGGAAGACCTCTTCTTGCCCCGCTTGGATGAAGACTTCTGCCGGTCTGGATGTCCTCTTCTGCCCCATCGGATGAAGACTTCGGCCCGGCTGGGTGAACACGACTCAAGGTAGGGAGATCTTCAGGGGGGTAGTGTTAGGTTTATTTAAGGGGGGTTTGGGTTAGAGTAGGGGTATGTGGGTGGTGGGTTGTAATGTGGGGGGGGGGATTGTGTTTTTTTTTTACAGGCAAAAGAGCTGTTTTCTTTGGGGCATGCCCCGCAAAGGGCCCTGTTCAGGGCTGGTAAGGTAATAGAGCTGTTAACTTTTGTAATTTAGTATAGGGTAGGGCATTTTTTTTTATTTTGGGGGGCTTTGTTATTTTATTAGGGGGCTTAGATTAGGTGTAATTAGTTTAAAATTCTTGTAATATTTTTTTATTTTTTGTAATTTAGTGTTTGTTTTTTTTTGTAATTTAGTGGGGGGGGTTTTGTACTTTAGTTTATTTAATTGTAGATAATTGTAGGTACTTGTAGTTAATTTATTTAATGACAGTGTAGTGTTAGGTTTAATTGTAACTTAGGTTAGGATTTATTTTACAGGTAATTTTGTAATTATTTTAACTAGGTAGCTATTAATTAGTCAATAACTATTTAATAGCTTTTGTACCTAGTTAAAATAAATACAAAGTTGCCTGTAAAATAAATATAAATGCTAAAATAGCTACAATGTAACTATTAGTTATATTGCAGCTATATTAGGGTTTATTTTACAGGTAAGTATTTTGTTTTAAATATGATTCATTTATTTAGTTAATTTAATGATAGTGTAGTGTTAGGTGTTAGTGTAACTTAGGTTAGGATTTATTTTACAGGTAAATTTGTATTTATTTTAGCTAGGTAGTTATTAAATAGTTATTAACTATTTAATAACTATTGTACCTAGTTAAAATAAATACAAAGTTGCCTGTAAAATAAAAATAAATCCTAAAATAGCTACAAAGTAACTATTAGTTATATTGCAGCTATCTTAGGGTTTATTTTACAGGTAAGTCTTTAGTTTTAAATAGGATTCATTTATTTAACTATAGTAAACTTATTTCGTTTTATTTAAATTATATTTAAGTTAGGGGGTGTTAGGGTTAGGGTTAGACTTAGGTTTAGGGGTTAATAACCTTATTATAGTAGCGGCGACGATGGGGGCGGGAGATTAGGGGTTAATAATTGTAGGTAGGTGGCGGCGATGTTAGGGAGGGCAGATTAGGGGTTAATAAAATGTATTATAGTGTTTGCGAGGCGGGAGTGCGGCGGTTTAGGGGTTAATACATTTATTATAGTGGCGGCGATTTGCGGTCGGCAGATTAGGGGTTAATACTTGTAGTTAGATTGCGGCGACGTTGGGGGGAGGCAGATTAGGGGTTAATAACTATAATGTAGGGGTCGGCGGTGTTAGGGACAGCAGATTAGGGGTTAATAGCTATAATGTAGACGGCGTCGATATCGGGTCGGCAGATTAGGGGTTAATACTTGTAGTTAGATTGCGGCGACGTTGGGGGGGGGCAGATTAGGGGTTAATAACTATAATGTAGGGGTCGGCGGTGTTAGGGACACCAGATTAGGGGTTAATAGCTATAATGTAGACGGCGTCGATATCGGGTCGGCAGATTTGGGGTTAATACTTGTAGTTAGATTGCGGCGACGTTGGGGGGAGGCAGATTAGGGGTTAATAACTATAATGTAGGGGTCGGCGGTGTTAGGGACAGCAGATTAGGGGTTAATAGCTATAATGTAGGTGGCGGCGATATCGGGTCGGCAGATTAGGGGTTAATACTTGTAGTTAGATTGCGGCGACGTTGGGGGAGGCAGATTAGGGGTTAATAACTATAATGTAGGGGTCGGCGGTGTTAGGGACAGCAGATTAGGGGTTAATAGCTATAATGTAGGCGGCGGCGATATCGGGTCGGCAGATTAGGGGTTAATACTTATAGTTAGATTGCGGCGACGTTGGGGGAGGCAGATTAGGGGTTAATAACTATAATGTAGGGGTCGGCGGTGTTAGGGACACCAGATTAGGGGTTAATAGCTATAATGTAGGCGGCGGCGATATCGGGTCGGCAGATTAGGGGTTAATACTTGTAGTTAGATTGCGGCGACGTGGGGGGGGCAGATTAGGGGTTAATAACTATAATGTAGGGGTCGGCGGTGTTAGGGACAGCAGATTAGGGGTTAATAGCTATAATGTAGGTGGCGGCGATATTCGGTCGGCAAATTAGGGGTTAATAAAATAATGCAGGTGTCAGCGATAGCGGGGGCGGCAGATTAGGGGTTAATAAGTGTTAGATTAGGGGTGTTTAGAGACTCGGGGTACATGTTAGGGTGTTAGGTGCAGACTTAGTGTTTCCCCATAGGAAACAATGGGGCTGCGGTGTTAGTTTTTTTTCAGCCGAAACTCCCATTGTTTCCTATGGGGAAATGCCGAATCTTAACGAGCTAATTCGGATTTATTCGGAGATACGGCAGCTATTTCGGATTCATTCGGTAGATTCGGAAGTATTTTAATTCGGAAATCCGAATCGATCCGAATCTCCGAATTTACCGAATTTACCGAATTTCCGAATTAATCCGAAACGAACCGCACATGTCTACTGATTTCTAAACCGTTGAAAACCGCCTTATAGCTCAGAGCATTTTTAAAGTTTTTCCCAGTTAGACAGTACTAGTTAATGTGTGTCATATAGATAACATTGTGCTCACTCCCGTGGAGTTATTTAGGAGCCTGTGCTGATTGACTAAACTGCATGTCTGTCAAAAGCACTGAGATAAGGGGGCAGCCTGCAGAGGCTTAGATACAAGGTAATCACAGAGGTGAAACATATATTAATATAAATGTGTTGGATATGCAAAACTGGTGAATGGGTCATAAAGGGATTATCTATCTTTTTAAATAAAAAAAAAATCTGGTGTAGACAGTCCCTTTAAGAAACTACCATCTACTGCCATATCAAGTCTGCTTATAAGGGAACATTCTACCCTTTGGATTTAGCATCTAAAATCTGAATCCATCATAACAGACACATTTTGTTCTAGTCTGCTTTCAATTAGGCAACAAGTTTTATGTACATCAAAACATCTGTAATGTAAAATGCAGGAACTAGGGGAACAGAATCACTGTGGCACAAAGGTAGATTTGGACAATCAGTGTGCAGGACTGTGTTGGTTATGTCATTTCCTGGTTGAGTTTTGGGGGTCTCTAGTTTCACTTTAAACTGAGTACAGTACACCTCACTTTACAGCACTTCACTTTACAGCGCTTCGCTAAAACAGCACTTTGTGGAGCTAAAGTTCAACCTCCAAGGATTTTGAAACAGTGCCGTAATCATTGTGCAATTGCGAGAAAAGTGACTGGCACCATTTTGTTATGCGCAGTTCACTCTGTTTACAGCATTACAGTGCAATCTGTGTCTCAGTGCTATAGTCTGGCACATTTTACTACAGTAATTGTCACTATTTTACAGGTACAGTATTTATTGAATACTGTGCTGTGCTAGTGTTAAACTAAATGTAGCACTATTGCAACCCTAATATGTGTTAGTTCAAACATGTTTTCAACTTTTTAAACACACTGGCAAGTGAAAAGAAAGCTAAAACCGCCTTGTTTTACTTTAAGGCGGTTTTCACTTTACAGCGGGGCTCCGGTCCCCAACTCCCTAACCTGCTGTATAAGTGGGGTATACCTGTAATAAATAAGGGGAAAATTGACAGAGCTTCCAAACTGGGACTATCCTGCAAAAAGCTTGATAAATTAGAACAATTTAAAGTAATAGCTTTTAATGTCTGTAGAACTTGCAACCTGTTGTTTTTAACAGCACTACAGATCTGTTGCTGGAGTAAAGCCATTATTGGGCTAGATTACAAGTGAGGCGCAAATGGTTTTGCGCTAGCGATATCATGTTTCTGCGAGCCTCTTTTATTCCGCTGATATTACAAGTGGGGCAAAATCATGATTGCGCTAGCGCAATCACCTTTTAAACTTCAATCCTTTAAGTGATCTCAGAGCTGGGGATAACTGGGTTAAGAAACCAAAATGTTGCACAAAACACTTTAAAAATACATTACAACGTACAGTTAGACTCATATTAACACTGTCAAATAAAAATTATTTAAAAAAAGATATTGCACAAAAAAGTTATAAGGGCTCAAAGATTGAAGATTTCGGGTTAGTTATTGTAATCTAACCCTAAGGGCTAGATTGTGAGAAGTGAGGCACAAACAATTTCACAAGGGTTTTAGCGATAGTTTGCGCTCTGTTTTAATTGTGCTCATATTACGTTGATCAAAATCAAGATTGCGATTTATGCTAGAATCCTTACCACGATCTCAGAGCTGTGGATGACTGTTTTCCGAAACTAAAAATGTCCCAAAACACATCAAAAATACATTACAAAGTAAATGTCTAATAAAAATTATTTTAAAAAAAAAATTGCATTTAAAAGTTATAAGGGCGCAAATTTATTAGAACTTTGTGTTAGAAAAAAAAGCAGGCACGGGGCTTTAACATTGAGATACATACATATACATGTCTAATGATGTTTATTTATGTCTATATATGTGTACTTATGTATTAATGTATTTATATGTGTATATATGTATTTACAGTCATATATACACACATAAAAACATTAATATATATGTACACATATAAATACATTAATACATATGTACACATATATAGACATATATATTAGTGCATTGGAGCCTTTTCCTCTTAAGTAGATGAATACATGTAAAAACATATTTATGCAATATTCATATTTAATAAAGGTTTTAACTATGTATTTACTGTAAATATAAAACACCAACAAACTAGATGCTGGGCTGAGTAGATACTGTATGTGGCTCGTTAGAAGCATAAGCTTAGGCAGTTCACAGACATGAAAGTCCCACTGTGTGGGTGAGTGACCAAACAATTTCTGAATTGCACAATATCCCTCTTAAATAACACAATGGCTCACAGAGTTGCTTGAATCCCGCAACTACTTACTGTAAATATTTCACATTTAAATGTTCTGCACATAGCAAAATATGTTATATGTATTTCTAAATAGATATTACTATATATATATTGTGACAGAACCCAAGGCATAGTAATGGAAGGGGTCTATATTCTCTCAAAAGTGCTGCAGTGCGGGGTCTGGTCTGACAACCCCAGGGAGAATTGTTATGTTTGTTTACCACATAGAGAAAATATGTGATTTATTTCTGGGTCCCTGGGGTGGAACATTTGGAGAGTAGGGTGAGCCAGTGCTCCACCCCGCAGTTTGCAGGTAGCACATTATGTCAAAAAGTCCAGTTCAGGATTTCTGTCTGACTCAGCTAGCTACTCACCTGCATGTGGTAATTGACAGCAGGTGCTAATTAAATCCCCAGTCAGGGGTTGAGAGGTAGATTTTGCCAGCAGTAAAGGGAAACTGCAAACACTCTCCTGAGTGACTGAGCGGTATTATCTCTAAAGGACAAACAAAGTTTGAAAGGTCTGTGCATTATTACTTTTGTGAAAAGCTACTTAGTGCAGACAGTTGTACTTGTTAGTAAGTGCTCAGTGGAGCAAGCCTCTTTTGTTTTGTTTATGTTTATTTTGCCTGTTTTTGCCAGACCTGATAATAAACAGACTGTATTTTAAAAAACTACAACCTTGTGTGGTGTTTCCAGCTTTGAGGACTGTGTGTTTCCAAGATCCCAGGTCGCATATGGTGGAGGCAGCGGGCGAACACACTGATAGTCTGTTAAGGAAACAATACCACACTTAAAATGGAGGAAGTTGTAAAGGCTTTACTACAGGCTACGGTCTCACAGCAACAGGCCACTGCCACACAGCAAAAAGATACTGCCAGCCAGCAAGAAAATATTACAGTACTACAACAACTGGCAATAACACAAAGAGAGGAACAGCAGAATATTACACGTACCATGCAGCAGGAGATTCAAGGCCTATCTGAAAGACTGGGCAGGTGTGCTGCAGAAATACCACACAACGGTAAGACTCTGAGAGTAACTATTTGCAAAAGATGGTGGCTACAGATGATGTGGAGGCTTACCTGATGGCTTTTGAAAGGACAGCCAAAAGAGAAGGGTGGCCTGTGTCTAAATGGGCAAGCCTCCTTGCGCCATTTCTGAGTGGAGAACCTCAGAAGGCATATTATGATTTGGAGCCTGAGCAGGCCAGTAATTATAAAAAGCTAAAAACAGAATTCTTGGCCCATCTGGGAGCAACAACAGCAGTGAGGGCCCAGCGATTTCACTCCTGGACTTCCAGTCAAGATAAAGCTGTGCGGTCACAGATGTTTGACTTGATACATCTTGCCAGGAAATGGCTACAGCCAGAGGTCAACTCAGCTAGTCACATTGTAGAACAGCTCGTGATGGACCGGTTCCTGCGAGGATTGCCTGTTTCCCTGCGGCGGTGGGTCAGCCAGAGTGAACTTAAAACTGCTGATGGTCTAGTTGCCCTGGTGGAACGCTATTTGACTGCCGGAGAGTTTCTACAAATCCCCAACCAGGAAAGACCTAGAAACCCGAAGATCCAGAGTCCCAGTAAATTGTGTAAGACTGTTCCGGGGAAAAGGGGGTATCGGGAGGAACAGATGGGTTTTTACAACCCAAAGGGACATTACAGCAAGGGGCAAGAGTTTTGTGAGGCAGGAAGAGTCTACAATAGCCTCAAAGATGTTGTCTTATGCTAATATTAAATGTTTTCAATGTAAAGAGTATGGACATTTTGCAAAGGACTGCTCTGAGAATGATGTTGCTATGGAATGTAATGTTGGCAATATGAGAGACAATTATTCATTGTACTCTCGTTCAGTATATGTAATTACCAAAAATTATTGTTTAACCTCTTAAGGACATATGACAAAATTTTTCCGTCATAAAACAATTGAGCAAACTGAAAACTGTGTCCTTAAAGGGTTAAATGGCCACCCTTGGTGTACTGTAAGGGTGGAGGGAGATTAAATTAAAGCTTTGCTGGACTCTGGTAGCATGGTTAAGCTCATAGACAGGGGTTTGTTGAGAAATACTCCTATTGATAATTGCCTGGGGTACTAACAGCTGTTTGACAGACTCCTTTTTCCCAACTCTGTACAATAAATCATTTTCCACTTCAAAGTATGGATAGGTGAGGGCTTTATCAGTATTAATGGGGGTACCATTTCTTATGGAAATATAGTTTCTAGCCCCAGCTAAAGTTGGATCCTCCCATTGTGCAGCCCTAAAGTTACTTGGGCTAACTTCTATGTCAGTTATTTCTACATCAGGTTCAGATATATTAGATTGACCTGTATTATCCTGTTCAGTGTATCCTCCAACTAGGGTTTCCATAGGGGTTGAGTGTTTCCCTCTAGCAGGAGTTATTTTGTCTAAGTCATCTCCCAATAAATCAGAAAAGGGAAATTCACAAACAGCGCCCTCTATTGAATCCGGTGAATTTTCCTCAGCAGCATTCCATAGATTCAAAAAATGGGGAAAATCTCTGACTATTATTATTTCATGGACTAATTTATCCACTAAACCAACTCTATGATTTATAGGGCCATTTTGTGTTTCAATAAGTACTTTAGCAGTTGGATACTTGTATATGTCCCCATGGACACAAGCAATATATTATTAGTTTGCTGCATACCCCATGCCAAGCGTTGATGAACTTGTGGAGCGACTCGAGAGAGCCAGGTACCTTACCACATTGGATTTGACCAAGGGTTATTGGAAAGTGCCGCTTACAGGACAGGCAAAGGAAAAGGCTGCCTTCTCTACTCCAGATGGGCTCTTCCAATACAAGGTGTTACCTATTGGCCTACGTGGTGCTCCAGCAACATTTCAAAGAATGATAGACCGGATCTTAAGGTCACATGCTCATTATGCCACAGCTTACTTAGATGATGTGGTCATACATAGCGAAGATTGGGAGTCTTACTTGCCAAAAGTGCAAGCTGTCCTTAATTCCATAAGAAATGCCAGTCTGACAGCAAATCTTAGTAAATGTACCATTGGCTTGGAGGAGGCCAAGTATCTTGGCTATTCCATTGGAAGAGGAATAGTTAAGCCCCAACTTGCTAAAGTTGAAGCCATAAAGAATTGGCCACGACCTATAATGAAGAAACAGGTCAGAATATTCCTTGGGGTTGTTGGCTACTACAGAAGGTTTATCTCCAACTTTGCTACTATAGTGGGTCCTTTAACTGACCTCACTAAAGCAAAATCTCCAGTAATAGTGAAATGGTCCTCTGAAGCTGAACAGGCATTTCTAAATCTCAAGAAAGCCATCTGTAGACAACCAGTGTTAGTCACCCCTGATTTTTCAAAGGAGTTTTTTTTACAGACGGATGCCTCTGATGTAGGGCTTGGAGCATTGCTTTCCCAGGAAAGTCAAAGTGAAGAGCACCCAATACTATACCTGAGCCGGAAACTTCAACCTAGAGAAAAGAACTATTTGATTGTTGAAAAGGAGTGTCTAGCAATTAAATTGGCTGTTGAAACTCTCAAATATTATTTGTTGGGCAGAAAATGTATACTAGTTACTGATCATACACTTCTCAAATGGATGAGTCAAAATAAGGATAATAATAGTAGAGTTACATGCTGGTTCCTTAGTTTGCAACCCTATCACTTCTCAGTAGAACACAGGGCAGGAAGTAAACAGGGTAATGCTGATGGCCTTTCATGTATGCATACGCTTTTGGCCATGGTCGCTGGGGGGGGGAGGATGTGTGACAGAACCCAAGGCATAGTAATGGAAGGTGTCTATATTCCCTCAAAAGTGCTGCAGTGCGGGGTATGGTCTGATAACCCGAGGGAGAATTGTTGTTTCTTTGCCACATAGAGAAAATATGTGATTTATTTCTGGGTCCCTGGGGTGGAGCATTTGGAGAGTAGGGTGAGCCAGTGCTCCATTCCGCAGTTTGCAGGTAGCACATCATGTCAAAAAGTCCAGTCCAGGAATTCAGTCTGACTCAGCTAGCTACTCACCTGCACGTGGTAATTGACAGCATGTGCTAATAAAATCCCCAGTCAGGGGTTGAGAGGTAGATTTTGCCAGCAGTAAAGGGAAACTGCAAACACTCTCCTGAGAGGAATTATCTCTAAAGGACAAACAAAGTTTGAAAGGTCTGTGCATTATTACTTTTGTGAAAAGCTACTTAGTACAGACAGTTGTACTTGTTAGTATGTGCTCAGTGGAGCAAGCCTCTTTTGTTTTGTTTATGTATATTTTGCTAATGAGAATATGTCATAGTGTTTGCGTGAGAGAGTTGGTTTTTTCAACTTTTTTCTCCATTGACTTCTATGGGGAATGCGAAAAAGTGATAACGATTTTGGAATTTCGTCTTTAAGCGCGATTTGGGTTACTCCTGGAGAAAATGTAAAGAGTATGGACATTTTGCAAAGGACTGCTCTGAGAATGATGTTGCTATGGAATGTAATGTTGGCAATATGAGAGACAATTATTCATTGTACTCTCGTTCAGTATATGTAATTACCAAAAATGGTTTAAATGGCCACCCTTGGTGTACTGTAAGGGTGGAGGGAAATTAAATTAAAGCTTTGCTGGACTCTGGTAGCATGGTTAAGCTCATAGACAGGGGTTTGTTGAGAAATACTCCTATTGATAATTGCCTGGGGTACTAACAGCTGTTTGACAGACTCCTTTTTCCCAACTCTGTACAATAAATCATTTTCCACTTCAAAGTATGGATAGGTGAGGGCTTTATCAGTATTAATGGGGGTACCATTTCTTATGGAAATATAGTTTCTAGCCAAAGCTAAAGTTGGATCCTCCCATTGTGCAGCCCTAAAGTTACTTGGGCTAACTTCTATGTCAGTTATTTCTACATCAGGTTCAGATATATTAGATTGACCTGTATTATCATGTTCAGTGTTTCCTCCAACTAGGGTTTCCATAGGGGTTGAGTGTTTCCCTCTAGCAGGAGTTATTTTTTTCTAAGTCATCTCCCAATAAATCAGAAAAGGGAAATTCACAAACAGCGCCCTCTACTGAATCCAGTGAATTTTCCTCAGCAGCATTCCATAGATTCAAAAAATGGGGAAAATCTCTGACTATTATCATTTCATGGACTAATTTATCCACTAAACCAACTCTATGATTTATAGGGCCATTTTGTGTTTCAATAAGTACTTTAGCAGTTGGATACTTGTATATGTCCCCATGGACACAAGCAATATATTATTAGTTTGCTGCATACCCCATGCCAAGCGTTGATGAACTTGTGGAGAGACTCAAGAGAGCCAGGTACCTTACCACATTGGATTTGACCAAGGGTTATTGGAAAGTGCCGCTTACAGGACAGGCAAAGGAAAAGGCTGCCTTCTCTACTCCAGATGGGCTCTTCCAATGCAAGGTGTTACCTATTGGCCTACGTGGTGCTCCAGCAATATTTCAAAGAATGATGGACCGGATCTTAAGGCCACATGCTCATTATGCCACAGCTTACTTAGATGATGTGGTCATACATAGTGAAGATTGGGAGTCTTACTTGCCAAAAGTGCAAGCTGTCCTTAATTCCATAAGAAATGCCGGTCTGACAGCAAATCTTAGTAAATGTACCATTGGCTTGGAGGAGGCCAAGTATCTTGGCTATTCCATTGGAAGAGGAATAGTTAAGCCCCAACTTGCTAAGGTTGAAGCCATAAAGAATTGGCCATGACCTATAATGAAGAAACAGGTCAGAATATTCCTTGGGGTTGTTGGCTACTACAGAAGGTTTATCTCCAACTTTGCTACTATAGCGGGTCCTTTAACTGACCTCACTAAAGCAAAATCTCCAGTAATAGTAAAATGGTCCTCTGAAGCTGAACAGGCATTTCTAAATCTCAAGAAAGCCATCTGTAGACAACCAGTGTTAGTCACCCCTGATTTTTCAAAGGAGTTTTTTTTACAGACGGATGCCTCTGATGTAGGGCTTGGAGCATTGCTTTCCCAGGAAAGTCAAAGTGAAGAGCACCCAATACTATACCTGAGCCGGAAACTTCAACCTAGAGAAAAGGACTATTTGATTGTTGAAAAGGAGTGTCTAGCAATTAAATGGGCTGTTAAAACTCTCAAATATTATTTGTTGGGCAGAAAATGTATACTAGTTACTGATCATGCACTTCTCAAATGGATGAGTCAAAATAAGGATAATAATAGTAGTTACATGCTGGTTCCTTAGTTTGCAACCCTATCACTTCTCAGTAGAACACAGGGCAGGAAGTAAACAGGGTAATGCTGATGGCCTTTCACGTATGCATACGCTTTTGGCCATGGTCACTCACCCCACTAGGTTTGAGCTGGGGGGGGAGGATGTGTGACAGAACCCAAGGCATAGTAATGGAAGGTGTCTATATTCCATCAAAAGTGCTGCAGTGCGGGGTATGGTCTGATAACCCCAGGGAGAATTGTTATGTTTGTTTACCACATAGAAAAAATATGTGATTTATTTCTGGGTCCCTGGGGTGGAGCATTTGGAGAGTAGGGTGAGCCAGTGTTCCATTCCGCAGTTTGCAGGTAGCACATCATGTCAAAAAGTCCAGTCCAGGAATTCAGTCTGACTCAGCTAGCTACTCACCTGCATGTGGTAATTGACAGCATGTGCTAATAAAATCCCCAGTCAGGGGTTGAGAGGTAGATTTTGCCAGCAGTAAAGGGAAACTGCAAACACTCTCCTGAGAGGAATTATCTCTAAAGGACAAACAAAGTTTGAAAGGTCTGTGCATTATTATTTTTGTGAAAAGCTACTTAGTGCAGACAGTTGTACTTGTTAGTATGTGCTCAGTGGAGCAAGCCTCTTTTGTTTTGTTTATGTTTATTTTGCTAATGAGAATATGTCATAGTGTTTGCGTGAGAGAGTTGGTTTTTTTTCAACTTTTTTCTCCATTGACTTCTATGGGGAATGCGAAAAAGTGATAACGATTTTCGAATTTCATCTTTAAGCGTGATTTGGGTTACCCCTGGAGAAAAAAAAGTTTACTTTCAACTTGTAATACGAGTGCAATCAGACTAGCACTATATCGAAAACTCAAAATACTGCTCCACTTGTAATGTAGTCCTAAATGTTTAGTTATTTTCCATTTTTTTCTTTTTTTTTTCTTGCTATGTGGACAGGATATTTACTTTATAATGGTAACTAGAATAAGCAATGACATTTTTATGGAATATGTCAGTGGAATAGAGATGCTACTATTTGTGCTTGCAGTTGATGGTATCATTAGATTTCACTGCTGTCTATTGTAGTCCAAGAAAAATATGAATATCTCTAGAAATGAAACAGCAATAAGGATTATTCTGAAAACTACATGCTTGTTACTTAAAGGGAAATTAAAGTAATTATTTTTTCTTTGCTGTTTCTAAAATAGGGCATTTTAAAATGCATTTCTTTTCTTTTTTAAACATTTGCTCCATTTATAAATCTGTGGATGGAGTGAATGACAGCTCTCAAATTCAATAAAGTATTGTCATTTTTATATCTGCAGAGAGTGACTACATTTATGACTACCCCTGCTTGTGCAGTCATAAATTCCACTAATGAATGCTGCACTGCTGGTGTTGAATGCAGGGGGTCAGGTTCCCTGCCTGGGAATCTTGTTCATCTGACTTTTGATAATTAATGCCCTTTGTTGTTATGCTTGTTGGATACCCCAATGTCCATTAAAGGCATATGAAACCCAACATTTTCTTTTGTGATTCAGACAGAGCATACCATTTTTTTAAAAAAAGTTCCCAATTTACTTCTGTTATCAAATATGCTTTGTTCCCATTGTATTCTTTGTTGAAAAAAAACCTAAGTAGGTGTCTGGAGAACTGCATGGCAGAGAATAATGCTGCAATTTAGTGCTCTTGCAAATGGATAAGATTCTTGCAAAACTGCTGTCATATATTCCTCCAGACATGTGCTGCTTTTTTCATCAAAAGCTATAAAGAGAACCAAGACAATTTTATAATAGAAGCAAATTAGAAATGTGTTTACAATTGCATTTTCTATCTGAATCATGAAACTAAAAATGGTGGTTTCATGTCTCTTTAACCCCTTGAGTGCTAACGACGGCTCTGAGCCGTCGCAAATTGTCCCAGTCAGATGCTGTTAGTGACATCGCTAAAACTCACCCAACTTGAAGGTTATCTGGGGGATCCCACTGACTCCCACTCCTTCATGTTTCGCGTGGTGATGTCACGCACAACTTTATTTAAAAATTACAATGTACAATATAGGGAAATGGGAGCATGCTGCTTAGAAGTCTGTATCTCAGGCATCTAAGCAGCTACAGATCCCCAAGACCCACCATTGGAAAGGTAATCGCATATCCTTTCCAACGTTATAAGTCTTGGGGATCTGGGGGACAAATTAAAAAGTAAAAATTAAATATATTTAAAAAACAAACAAAAAAAACAAAAGCTCTTATTCAGCTTAGCACCCAGGTGGGAAATGGCTTAGCACTCCAAGGAGGGACATGAAACTCCAATTTTTTTTTTTTCATGATTCAGACAGAGCATGTGATTTCCAGTTTGTTTCTATTATCTAAATTGCTTCATTGTCTTGTTATCCTTATTTGAAAAGCATATGTAGGTAGGCTCAGGAGCAGCAACGCATTACTGGAAGCTTGCTGCTGATTGGTGGCTACACAAAAATGCCTCTTTTCATTAGTTCACCAGATGTCTTCAGATAGCTTCCAGTAGTGCATAACTGCTTCTTTAATAAAAAAGACACCAAGAGAATGAAACAAATTGGATAAAAGAAGTAAATTGGAAAGTTTTTTAAAATCACATGCTTTTTTGAATTATGAAAATTAAGAAAAAATAAAAATGTTGGATTTCATGTCCCTTTAATACAGCTTTGGGAGTTTGGCTTATCTGCCGGTAAACTTCTTTCCTACAGATTTGTCTTTCACAATTATGCATTTTCAAAATAATCAGGTTTAATTAACCTTTCTTCATGCAGAAAAACATACTTAATAGTGCTTTTTCGAATTATGCTTATGAAATCTAGAACTGTCCCTTTAAGCAGAAGATAACAACTAATGATGAGATATATTCAACAAAACACTAATAACAAATAATATACAAAAGTATAATACTGAGCTAACTGTAAAAACAAAATGTATGCTTACCTGATAAATGTACTGTTGGGAATATTACTCCTGGCCAGCAGGAGGAGGCAAAGAGCACCACAGCAAAGCTGTTAAGTATCACTTCCCCTCCCATAAACCCCAATCATTCGACCAAAGGAAAATGGAGAAAGGGAAATATCACAAGGTGTAGAGGTGCCTGAGGTTAAAGTTAAAATTAACTGTCTTAAAATAAAGGATGGGCCGTGGACTTACCATGTCCAGAAATAAATACATTTATCAGGTAAGCATACATTTTGTTTTCTTTATTAAGACACGGTGAGTCCACGGAATCATCAATTACTGTTAGGAATTAATACCCAAGCTAAAGGACACAGATGATTAGGGAGGGACAAGACAGGTAACCTAAACAGAAGGCACTACGGCTTGAAGAACCTTTCTCCCAAAGGAAGCCTCGGCCGAGGCAAAAGTATCAAATTTATAAAATATTTAAAAAGTATGCAGAGAGGACCAAGTTGCAGCCTTGCAAATCTGTTCCACAGAAGCTTCATTTTTGAAAGCCCAAGAAGAAGATCCAGCCCTAGTGTAGTGAGCTGTGATTTTCTAAGGAGGCTGCTGTCCAGCAGTCTCATAAGCTAAACGTATTAAACTTCTCAACTAGAAGGAAAGAGAAGTAGCAGTAGCTTTCTGACCTCTGCGGGTCCCAGAGAAACAAACAAAGAATGCAGAAGACTGGCGAAAGTCCTTAGTTGCCTGTAAATAGAACTTAAAAACACGCACAACATCTAAATTGTGTAACAAACGTTCCTTATGAGAAGAAGGATTAAGACAGAGAGAAGGAACAACAATTTATTGATTAATATTTCTATCTGAAACAACCTTGGGAAGAAAACTAAACTTGGTACGCAGAACCGCCTTATCTGCATGAAATATGAGATAAGGCGAATCGCACTGTAAAGCTGAGAGTTCTGAAACTCTCAGAGCAGAAGAGATAGCAGTAAGAAACAAAACCTTCCAAGATAACAACTTAATATCTATGGATTGCATTGGCTCAAACAGAGCCTGTTGCAAAACTTTAAGAACAAGGTTAAGACTCCATGGTGGAGCAACAGATTTAAACACAGGCCTGATTCTGACCAAGGCCTGACATAAGGATTGCACATCTGGCACGTCCGCCAGACGTTTGTGCAGCAAAATAGATAAAGCAGAAATCTTACCCTTCAGAGTACTGACAGACAAACCTTTCTCCAGACCTTCTTGGAGGAAAGATAGAATTCTATAAATCCTGACCCTACTCCAAGAGAATCCTTTAGATTCACACCAATGAAGATATTTACACCATTTCTTATAGTAAATCTTTCTAGTAACAGGCTTACAAGCCTGAATCATGGTCTCAATGACCGACTTGATTTGAATGAAGGAAAGGCCCCTAAAGTAGAAGGTCCTTCCTCAGAGGAAGTCTCCACGGAGGTAGAGACAACATTTCCACTAGATCTGCATACCAGATTCTGTGAGGCCACGCCGGAGATATTAGAATCACCGACACTCTCTCCTGCTTGATCCGAGCAATGACTCGTGGAAGGAGAGCAAACGGAGGAAACAGATATGCCAACCTGAAGTTCCAAGGAACTGCCAGAGCATCTATCAGAAAGGCCTGAGGATCTATCGACCTCAAACCGTACTTTGGGAGCTTGGCGTTCTGACGAGACCCAATTCCGGTAACTCCCATTTGGTTGTTAACCTGGAGAACACTTCCCGGATGAAGTTCCCACTCCCCGGGAGGGAAGGTCTGTCTGCTCAGGAAATCCGCTTCCCAATTGTCCACCACTGGAATGTGGATGGCAGACAGACCGCAATTGTGAGCCTACACCCACTGAATGATTTGCACCACCTCCTTCATGGCTAAGGAACTCCGAGTTCCCCCCTGGTAGTTGATGTAAGCCACTGAGGTTATGTTATCTGACTGAAACCTGATAAACTGGGCTTGGGCCAGTTGGGGCCAAGCCATCAAGGCATCGAAGATCGCTCTCAACTCCAAAATGTTTATGGGGAGAGCAGATTCCTCCTGAGACCAAAAACCTTGCACCTTCAAAGAGTCCCAGACTGCTCCCCTTGGTCACAATCACCCATGAGGGTCTCCAAAAGCATATCCCCTGAGACAGATGTTCCTGAGACAGCCACCATGGAAGAGAGTCTCTTGTCGCCAGATCTAGAACTATCTTCTGGGATAGATCTGCATAAGCCGCGTTCCATTGGCTGAGCATGCATAACTGCAGAGCTTTCAAATGGAATGAGGCAAATAGAACTATGTCCATGGAAGCCACCATCAGACCAATTACCTCCATGCATTGGGCCACTGATGGCCATACAGCAGACTGTAGAGCAACGCAAGAGGAAATAATCTTGGCTTTTCTAACTTCCGTCAGAAATATCTTCATAGATAGGGAATCTGTAATTGTTCCTAGGAGGACCACCCTTGTAGCCAGAACAAGGGAACTCTTTCCTAGATTCACCTTCCATCCGTGAGCATGAATAAAAGACAACAAGATCTCTGTGTGAGATTTTGCAAGTTGAAAAGATGGTGCCTGAACCAGAATGTTATCCAGATAAGGCACCACTGCAATTTCCGAGACCGAATCACTGCCAAAAGTGCCCCCAGGACCTTAGAGAAAATTCTGGGAGCTGTGGCAAGGCCAAATGGAAGAGCCACAAACTGAAAGTGTTTGTCCAGAAAGGCAAATCTCAGAAATTTGTGATGATCCCTGTGAATGGGAACATGGAGGTATGTATCCTTCAGGTCTATTGTCGTCATGAACTGACCCTCTTGCACTAAAGGAAGAGTGGAACGAATAGTCTCCATCGTGAAGGACGGAACTCTGAGAAACTTGTTGAGACACTTCAGGTCTAGAATAGGTCTGAAAATTCCCTCTTTTTTGAGAACCACAAACATATTGGACCCTAGACCCTGTTCCTGTACTAGGACTGGAACTTTCACTCCTAGGAGGGAAAGATCCTGTACACATTTCAAGAACACCTCTCTTTTTATTTGGTCTACAGATAATCTTGAGAGGAGGAACCTTCCCCTGGGAGGAAAAGTCTTGAATTGTAATTTGTAACCCTGGGACACTATGCCCACAGCCCACTAATCTGGGACATCTTGTATCCATGCTTGGGAAAACAGAGAGTCTGCCCCCCCACTTGATCCTTTCCCGGATCGGGGGCAACCCCTTCATGCTGACTTAGACTGCTTCCCCTTGTTCCAAGACTAACTGGGTTTCGAAGAAGGCTTGGACTGTTCCTGCTTGGAAGAGGAGGGGGAAGACTTACCTCTGAAGTTACGAAAGGAATGAAAATTATTCTGATGTCCTTTCGGCCTATTCTTCTTATCTTGTGGCAGAAAAGATACTTTACCACCCGTGATATCGGAAATGATTTCCGTCAAACCAGGTCCAAACAAGGTCTTACCCTTGTAAGGAATCGCCAAAAGTTTAGACTTGGATGAAACATCCGCCGACCAAGATTTCAGCCATAATGCTCTACACACCAATACAGCCGGAACTGGATCAGAAACCTTACCATCTGATCTTTTAATTTTCCTCTTGCGTCTTCCCTGAAGGATGGGGATGGCAGCCAACACCTCAGATACAGCAGAGGATACCTGGGCGGCAATTTTTGCCTGCAAAAAAACTCCTCCAGCAGATTGTGAGGAACCGCAGGTCACTGCATGTGAAGTTGTTAAAGCTTGGGATGTTTGAGGAGAAAGCTGCAGCATTGTTTGAACAGCATCAACCTGAGAGAGTGGAGGCTCAGCAACAAAAAAGTCTATCTTTATATATTAAAGTCCTCTCAATACAAGATGAACAAAAAGGCAAAGGAGGTTTAACTTGAGTATCTAGGCAAAGATTGCATGTAACAGAAGGCAAACACTCTGGGTCCATACTGCAATTAAAAATGATACACACATTTACTACTGTTCCTTTAAGAATCAGTTCTTATGTAAAACGAAGAATGTAACACAGAATTTGAAGTTATAATTTTTAATTGCCCACAATTATGCTAAGTGGATATGCTTTAGCCCGCTTTACATTGCCAACTGCCAAAAATTGTATAAAAGATATTATTGCTCCTTCTGTAGGAGAATTGAAAAAAGAAATGACCAGGAAACTCTACACCTCAGCGTTACTGCTGAGGTACCTACCTGCCCCCTCTGTACTCCGGAGTTAGTGATTGCTCTGATCAGGAATCTCTGCAGGGAAGCAACCCGACCCGCTCTACCTGAGCCACACTTATTTTCTTAGCAGCCAGAAAATATGCGTGCTTTAGGACAGAACTACCGCCTCAAGAAGGATCCGTCTCTCTTATTACATCAGAGGCGGTCCCAGCGGCCATTAACACACTAAGAGTCAGAACTTTGTTCCGTAATGAAGCAGGACCTTGTCTGTAACACAGAATTTGTCCTGAAACCATAACTGGCTGATCCATTTCAAAAACCCGGATACTTAGAAGAATCTGAGCCCCCTGAGATACTTATACCTCTCAATAAAAAAACTCTCCCTGTCACAGCCTCACAGTGCCTGCTCCCTGCCTTATGAGTCCTGATCTAGTTCAGGACATAAGTCCCATATAAAGTGCAGTATACCTGTAGTGCCAATCACTTACCTGCACCCCTGGCTGTCCGGCAAGAGGACAGATCACTTGGCATGAGAGGAAGCCACTCCTCACAGAGACCTGTGAAAATAAAAAAGGACAGAGTAAGCCTATTCTGGCTTTCTATTACAAGGGCAGCAACTTGTTAGGGAAACGTAGTGAGGCCCACCCCACAAGTTCCTAACTGCTTGAAAGCTACCACCGCCCTACTGAAGAGACTAACGTAGAGTAAAACTAGACCCTCTCAAGCTAGGAAAGATCAGAGCAAGCCTGCCCTGGCTTTCAAAAAAATAAACTCTTGATTGAAGAATTCAGACACCAAAACTTCACCTCCTCCTTGCACCGAAGGCAAAGAGAATGACTGGGGTTTGTGGGAAGGGAAGTAATACTTAATAGCTTTGTTGTGGTGCTCTTTGCCTCCACCTGCTGGCCAGGAGTGATATTCCCAACAGTAATTGATGATTCCGTGGACTCACCGTGTCTTATGAAAGAAATACTCATTTAACCGAAAAATACTGTTATTAAATATTGTTAACAGCAATTTTAAGCCATTTTATAAATAATAAAAACATTTATTTTTTTAAATCAATCCATTTTTAGAAAATGTGTGATTTATCAAGCAATTATACATTTATAATGCCAGGTAATAGCTTCTCAAAACAAAAACAGTCCTCAGTCCTGGCAACACTATCTTTAAATACATGACTGCTCCTCTTGATTCTGATGAAACTATAGATATGTAAAAAAAAAAAAAAGGGCATCTCATTATGCAAACAATTCTATTTAATCCATGTAAAACACCATTTCAAATGATGTATTTACAAAAGGGCACCTCAAGGTGCAATCTAAGCTAAATAGGTTCATTAGCAGCTATACTGCTAACCGAGTTATATATATTCCTGTAGAAAAAACGTTCCAAAGGAAGCCTTCAGGTATAGATAAAAAATATATTTATTTCTTTATTGGATCATCACAGAAATAAAACAGGAACACATATGATTACGGTCCCATACTGACACCGGTCAGACGTTTCTTATTATTTCTGTGATGATCCAATAAAGAAATAAATATATTTTTTATGTATACCCGGAGGCTTCCTTTGGAACTTTTTTTCTACATTTATATGGATAATGGGTTATCCTTTCCGCTTCTAAAGCCCGGGTCTGCCTACAGATCTACAACTGCTACATGAGTGTTTGGATTCGCCAATGACGTCATGGAGGATTCATCTTTATTATGGTTTTCTGATTGGCTGCATAAAGGTCACATGACAGCAAGCTCTGTGAAGCTGGTAATACGGAAGCTTTGGAGTTGCCACTGCAGTGTTCACACCACGGATCCATACAGCTTGTTTTCTGAGCTCATTCTACGGATTTAAGGTCTGTTAGCTTGCCGGGTGAGTGAAGATCTGGTGCTATCTGTTTGTCTTATGTGTACACTCTCCCCAGTTGCACTACGCCATACGCTGATTCCAGCTATATTTACACACTGATTGGGGGTATTGGCAGTTGTGCCTCCCCTTAGTGCTGATAGCTGAGCTAGCGGTAGTGTGTAGTAGGGGGACAGTGTTACTTTTGTGTATGAATACCCTCTAAGATAAATGGAGGAGTTTTCTCAAATGTGATATTATCAGTGCTTATATAGTGCACTGTTCCTAGTCTCACCTAGGGTTGCCACCTTTTTTTCAGGTCAAACCCGAACACTTTTGCACCGTGCACAGCACACCAAATTTTTTTTGCAGAGTACACTATATGCACTCTCTCACACACACACACACAAACACTCCCTCTCTCACAAACAGTCCCCTTCTCTCTCTCTCTTTCTCACACTCTCTCTCTCACACACAAACACTCCATCTCTCACACACATATTCCCTCTCTTTCACACACACACTTTCTCACACAAACATTCCCTTCTCTCACACACAATCTCTCACACACACAAACACTCCCTCTCTCACACACTCCCTCTTTCACACATACACTCTCTCTCACTCACACTCTAAAGGAAATTCTGCAAATAGTGATATATGGCTGTCTCAGAGAGTCTGTCCCTCTCAAATATGTCTGTAGCTGGTGTGTACTGTATGCTGTGTGGAAATCAGTAGGATGTGCTGGTAACAAAATATAGCAGTATAGAAGAGTGTTATTCCCAAAATATATCACACTCTTCCCAGAGATTTGCTAATATAATCATACTGCCAGTTAGAGGAATAAGCTGTTGTCTGTGCAGAAAGTATGAGGACTACAGTTAATATATTGCAAAACACTGTCTGCAGCAACAAGGATGCTGGGTAAAATCAGAAGGCTGTCATGCAGACACTGCACCTCCTCTCCTACTAAATGTAGCAATGGTGCTAGGCAAAGTCACCAGTTAGATATGCAGAGGTTCTATAGTGCCTCTTGTCCTATTAAGGGAAACAAGGGTACCGGGCTAAGTCACCAGCATGGCATACAGAGATTCTACAGTACCCCCTGCCTTACAGAAGGCAACAAGGGTGCTGGGTTAAGTCACCAGTCAGACATACAGAGGATCCATAGTGTCCCCTACCCTTATGAGGGTAACAAGAGTACTGGGCTTAGTCACCAGTCAGGCATGCAGAGGTTCCATAGTGTTTGTGCTGGGTTAAGTCACCAGTCAGACATAAAGAGGATCCATAGTGTCCCCTACCCTTATGAGGGTAACAAGAGTACTGGGCTTAGTCACCAGTCAGGCATACAGAGGTTCCATAGTGGCCCCTGCCCTACAGAGCATAGCAGTAGTGCATGGCTTCCAGACCTGTTTGACATGGAAACACTGATGACATAGGCTGGACAAAATCTGCTGTTTAATACAGTAAGAATGTCGGCAGCTTGCTACTCTGCATGCTTATAAGTCACAATCACTATAATTTAAGGCTTTGAGCTGCAGGTGAGTTTGGATATGTTCAGCATGTTTGTTTACTCCTCCTGCACATCTTGTTATTATCCTACTAACCTTGTTGTACCCTCCTTGCACATTCTGCTGCTTCCTCCTTCTGCATATCTTGCTACCCCTCACCCCAGCTGCCACCACCCCCTGCACACCCTACTGCCCAACTCCCCTTGTGACTCTGCTGCCCCCTCCTCCAGGCTCCCCTCAGTAATGAATGCTATACACCTGCTATTGACAGGGATTCCCTTGATCCGAGCAGTGCGTGCGTGCTGTGCCCTTACTCACTGTGCAATTGCTTTTCCAATGACACATCTGATTCCTGCAGGATAAACAGGCTCCTGCCTGCAATGGGAGCGATGGCGATGCGATGGGGGGAACTAAAGTTTAAACTTACCATAATAATGCAGTGACTGTGTGTGTGTAGTGAAGCTACCCTTCTGAGTCACGGCAGATCGGTAGAGAGTGAGACTGAGAGACGTTCTGTACTCTCTGCTCTGCAGTATGACACTTCCTAGCAGGAGCCCGCCACTGTGCTGTTAAATAATGTGTCCGGGTTTCAGGTGGTTTGAAAACCGGACTCGTGATTTGAAACCCGGATGGGTGGCAACCCTAGTCTCACCTGACATTACAGACATAACTCCATCTGACTTTTCTTATGATGTCAATCTTGTTTGGCTACCAGGCACCACTACAATTCCTTTTTCTTCATATATATTCCTGTCAGTAATTTGTCAGAGCGGCCATTATTACATTACTGACCCTTGAAATTGAATGATGCTTTCAAATATATTTAGGAATTTATTGAACCAGGGAGAAAGGCATTTTTCAGAGAGCATAAAATATTAGAATCACCATCAAATAGAATGTCCCCAGGACCTAGATTCTTCAATAATCCTTTATTAGGCACATATAAAATCAATATGTCATTTTGGGGCTTCCTCCTTAATCAATAAGGTTATGATTAAGAGGACAACCCCCGAAACGTCACATTGATTTTGTACTTACCTAATAAAGAAGCATTCAATTGAATCTAGGTGCTGCGGACATTCTATATGATGGTGGTAACAAGTATGGACTAGAGCTGGGTCCTGCACCTAATACTCGGCAGCTGCTGTGACTACCTGGAAGTGTATAAAATATTAGAATAAGGAAGGGATTTTAAAATAAGATACAACATTTATAGATTCAGGGTTAATATGAGCAACCATTACATTGCAGAACCTTGGAACAGCCTTTAAGTGAAATTAATGCATTTTTATATATCTGGAATATACTGAAGGTGTGGGTCCAATGCTCCCTTGTGTGTAGGATTTCTTGCTCATTGTTTGCTTAATAAAACAAATCTATCGGCGAGATTACGAGTTTTTGTCGATAAGGGTTGCGTTGCTAACGAGCCTTTTTTTTCACCGCTCCCTTAAGACAACGCTGGTATTACAGGTTTTTACAAACCCTGCGTTAGTTGCAAAAAGGTGAGCGTAGAGCAAAATTTAGCTCCACATCTCACCTCAATACCAGCGCTGCTTTCGGTAGCGGTAAGCTGGCTAAACGTGCTTGTGCACGATTTCCCCATACAAAACAATGGGGCTGATTCAGCTGGAAACAAAAACTAACACCTGCAAAAAAGCAGCGTTCAGCTTCTAATTTCCTATGGGGAAATAAAAGTTATGTCTACACCTAACACCCTAACATGAACCCCGAGTCTAAACACGCCTAGTCGTACACTTATTAACCCCTAATCTGTCGCCCCCGACATCGCCGACACCTGCATTATATTATTAACCCCTAATCTGCCGCTCCGGACACCGCTGCCACCTACATTATACTTATGAACCCCTAATCTGATGCCCCCAACATCGCCGACACCTATATTATATTTATTAACCCCTAATCTGTCCCCCCAATGTCGCCGCAACCTAACTACACTTATTAACCCCTAATCTGCCTCCCTCATCGTCGCCGCTACTATATTAAATTTATAAACCCCTAAACCTAAATCTAAACCTAAGTCTAACACCCCCCTAACTTAAACATAATTTCAATTAATCTAAATAAAATAACTACAATTAAATAAATTATTCCTATTTAAAACTAAATACTTACCTGTAAAATAAACCCTAAAATAGCTACAATATAACTAATAGTTACATTTGTATCTATCTTAGCGTTTATATTTATTTTACAGGCAACTTTGTATTTATTTTAACTAGGTACAATAGTTATTAAATAGTTATTAACTATTTAATAACTTCCTAGTTAAAATAAATACAAATATACCTGCAAAATAAATCCTAACCTAAGTTACAATTACACCTAACACTACACTATAATTAAATTAATTACCTAAACTAACTACATTTAACTACAATTAAATTAAATAAACTAAAGTACGAAAAACAACAAACACTAAATTACAGAAAATAAAAAAATAATTACATTTTTTTTAAACTAATTACACCTACTCTAATCCCCCTAATAAAATAAAAAAGCCCCCCAAAATAATAAAATTCCCTACCCTATACTAAATTACAAATAGCCCTTAAAAGGGGTTTTTGCGGGGCATTGCCCCAAAGTAATCAGCTCTATTACCTGTAAAAAAAAAATACAATACCCCCCAACATTAAAACCCACCACCCACACACCAAACCCTACTCTAAAACCCACCCAATTCCCCCTTAATAAAACCTAACACTACCCACTTGAAGATCCCCCTACCTTGAGCCGTCTTCACCCAGCCGGGCACAAATGGTCCTCCAGAGGGGCAGAAGTCTTCATCTGATCCGGGCAGAAGAGGACCTCCAGACGGGCAGAAGTCTTCATCCAGATGGCATCTTCTATCTTCATCCATCCGGAGCGGAGCGGGTCCATCTTCAATCCAGCCAATGCGGAGAATCCTCTTCAAACGAAGTCCAAGCGAAGAATGAAGGTTCCTTTAAATTACATCATCCAAGATGGCGTCCCTTGAATTCCAATTGGCTGATAGGATTCTATCAGCCAATCGGAATTAAGGTAGGAAAAATCCTATTGGCTGGATTGAAGATGGACCCACTACACTCCGGATGAATGAAGATAGAAGATGCCACATGGATGAAGCCTTCTGCCCATCTGGAGGTCCTCTTCTGCCCGGATCGGATGAAGACTTCTGCCCCTCTGGAGGACCACTTATGCTCGGCTCAGTGAAGACGGCTCAAGGTAGGGTGATCTTCAAGGGGTTAGTGTTAGGTTTTATTAAGGGGGGATTGGGTGGGTTTTAGAGTAGGTTTGGTTGGTGTGTGGGTGGTGGGTTTTAATGTTGGGGGTATTGTATTTTTTTTTTTCAGGTAAAAGAGCTGATTACTTTGGGGCAATGCCCCGCAAAAAGCCCTTTTAAGGGCTATTTGTAATTTAGTATAGGGTAGGGAATTTTATTATTTTGGGGGGCTTTTTTATTTTATTAGGGGGATTAGAGTAGGTGTAATTAGTTTAAAAAAAAATTAATTATTTTTTTATTTTCTGTAATTTAGTGTTTGTTGTTTTTCGTACTTTAGTTTATTTAATTTAATTGTAGTTAATTGTAGTTAGTTTAGGTAATTAATTTAATTATAGTGTAGTGTTAGGTGTAATTGTAACTTAGGTTAGGATTTATTTTACAGGTAAATTTGTATTTATTTTAGCTAGGTGGTTATTAAATAGTTAATAACTATTTAATAACTATTATACCTAGTTAAAATAAATACAAAATTGCCTGTAAAATAAAAATAAACCCTGAGATAGCTACAATGTAACTATTAGTTATATTGTAGCTAGCTTAGGGTTTATTTTATAGGTAAGTATTTAGTTTAAAATAGGATTAATTTATTTAATTGTAGTAATTTTATTTCATTTTATTTAAATTATATTTAAGTTAGGGGGGTTAGACTTAGGGTTAGACTTAGGTTTAGGGGTTAATAAATTTAATATAGTTGCGGCGACGTTGGGGTCGGCAGATTAAGGGTTAATAAATGTAGGTAGGTGTCGGCGATGTTAGGGAAGGCAGATTAGGGGTTAATAAAATGTAACTAGTGTTTTTGAGAGGCGGGAGTGCGGCGGTTTAGGGGTTAATATATTTATTAAAGATTTGCGATAAGCTTGAGTCGCGGAAGAAAAGTGAGCGGTACACCTGTACCTGCCAGACTCGTAATACCAGCGGGTGTTAAAAAGCAGCGGGCGTAATCTCGCAGTATGTTTGTATAATACAAATTACCTTCTCAGAGTTTTTGTATAAACATAGAAAATGAATTTAATCCTTCCATTTAGTTCATCTCATTCTGACTCTTCCTCAGCACAAATATAAAACCGAAAGTTATGCAATAGGAAGAGAACAATGTTCACTTATGATCTTCTAGTAATATATTTTGATGTAGAGCTATAGTAACTAAACTTCTGTCTACTTGAAGTCATAGGCCCTGATTCTAAAAAGATCCCTGGGCTGGTGAGATTCGATAAGAATGCTCGCCAGCCCTTCTATTCCCCTAGGGGAATGATCTAAAACCACTTTTTCCTCTCTGAGGGGCGTATACTGCATTTTCACATAAGAAAGCGATACATACATTACAAAAGTGCACAATAAAATTTGTCATTTTAAAATCTTACGAAACAAATCATTGAACCATTCACACAAAAATATGCAGGTAAAAATTGTAAAGTTTTAAGGTGCATCAAAATTAGTAACACAAATCGTATTTTATAAAAAAAAACCTCAAAATTTGAAACTAAATTACACATGAAGAAATCGTATTAACTATGCACAGCGTAAATTGTAATTAAAGTACATTGGAAGTGCAAAAAAGCAAGAAATATTTACTTAAAAGTACAAAATACAAAGCGTAATTGTTGTTCGCAAAATTTTCTATCAAATTCCAGCATAATTCTATAAACATTTTTGCACTACTATTCTCACTAATTTTTCTTGCAAGTTAAAAAGTGTTGAGTTTTCTCCAAAATACTGAAAACACTTATTATTCTGAAAGGAAAACCTATGCATACATAAATTACAGTGAATTTAGGGTACAGTGCACTGAAAACAGCGTAACTTTTTTAATAGAATTCTGATAGGGCTACCCCTGAGAGTGTTAGCATGGAAAACCACGTCTTGATTGACAAGTTGGGGCCATAGGGCTTCCCAACAAAGAAAATAACTCAAATTCCATATTGAGCATCAAAATGAGATATAAAGTATTTTCATTCTGGGTAGCTTACGTTAATATACAATGTAAATAATTGTGAAAATGGTCATTTAAAAAATAAGTTAAAATTTTAAGAAAAAAGTTTGATTTCATTGTTACTGAATAACATTTATATATAAAAAAGTTTAAATCCAGCGGTGAAAGAACTAACAACATTGCACTTACATATCTGTACCTCTCAACATTTTTGACTTGGTATTAAGGACTCGGGAGGTTGAGGGGGCCGTTGCCATTTTGTGGGTGGGAACGTGTTGGAATGGGACGGGGTCATGTGTGGATAGTGGGAGGAATTGTGGGCGTGTCTGGGTAGTTAGTGAGAGTGTCTGTCTGGGCAGTTTGTGGGCATACCAGTGGGTGGTCTATGAGCAGGTCTCAAATAGGGACATATGGCTGTCTCAGGGGGAGAGTGGGGCAGAGATCAGAATTAGGAGCTTTCCTTCTTCTCAAATAGGAGCAATTAGGAGGTCTGCATATCTATATATGTCTCAGAAACTAGATAAGTTTAAACTTTTAGGACATTTTGGTCAGTTTTGTTGGGACTATCGTTCTATCTACCATTTCAATGCTTCTATATAAAACCCATTTCTGCTGTAGACATCTGGAAATATGGGAAAATTTACCCTTTGTATAACTTGATTCAAATTTACTTTCATGGCGTAACTACCATGGGTGTTCAGTGTGTAATTGTTATCATACTCATGCCATCACACTGTTAACTGCCTGGCCATAGTCCAGGCAATATCAATGATGGTGTTTTACAAAATATTTCAGATGGTTTAATATCATAGAACAAAACAGGAATCCCATTACAGCCACTGCTACTGGCTACACTAATATAGATGATATACCACAAAAACCATAGAATGAAAAACAGCAGCTAAGCTTTTTTCTTGACCACAGTAACACATCTAATTAGATGCTCTCCTACTGTTCATTAGACCAGTAAGAACTGAACGGGCAAAATTCTGCCCCTTATGATTCATATAATAATCAGAGTTCTATTAAGAAATTGACATCTGAATTACAAACCAACTCCATGAATCATGTATGGTATTCTTCATTTTATTCGAATAACATTGTATATTAAAGGGACAGTCAACACCAGATTTTTTGTTGTTTAAAAATAAAGATAATTCCTTTATTACCCATTCCTCAGTTTTGCATAACCAACACTGTTATAGAAATACACTTTTTACCTTTGTGATTACCTTGTATCTATGCCTCTGCAAACTGCCCCCTAATTTCAGTTATTTTGACAGACTTGCATTTTAACCAATCAGTGCTCACTCCAGGGTAACTTCACGTGCATGAGCTCCATGTTATCTATATAAAACACATAAACTAATGCCCTCTAGTGGTCAAAATTCATTCAGATTAGAGGCAGTCTTCAAGGTCTAAGAAATTAGCATATGAACCTCCTAGGTTTAGCTTTCAACAAAGAATACCAAAGGAACAAAGCAAAATTGGTGATAAAAGTAAATCTATTTAAATCATGAAGGTTTTTTTTGGACTTAAATGTCCCTTTAAATAAGTAGACATCTTCATAGCTTGCATTATTCCTGACATGCCTTTTATGTACAGCATCTCTTATAACTGCCAACTCATTTATTTGCTGGTACGTACTTCTGAATGGTACTAAAGTCCTTTTGTTAGAAAGTGTACCCAGCTATATGATCGACTAAAGTAGAACTTCATCCATCTATACATAGGAAGCGGACCATGATCATGTGACCAAGACTGGCAATCTCCGTAGCTCATTTCAATATCATTTTCTTCAAGGTTCAAAATGATTTGAGGAAATATGTATGTCAACTGGTCATAAAGAACTGTTTGAGATGATGTTTCTGACATGAACCTTGGGAACATATTTTGTGTATCTTCATGTTATTTTAAGAGGCCATGAAGCAAAATTCTGGTATTCCTCAACTACAGTAAATGGTATGGAAAAATGATTGGTGGCTGCACATATATGCCACATGTTATTGGCTCAACATTGCATTAAACTAGCTCCCAGTAGTGCATTGCTGCTCCTTCAACAAAGGATTCCAAGAGAATTAAGCAAATTAGATAAAAGACATAAATTGAAAAATTGTTTAAAATTGCATTCTCTGCCAGAATCATGAAATAAATGTTTTGTGTTTCATGTCACTTTAATGTTTTCCTAATGACAATGTAAGAAACTTTTTTTCCTTGAAAATATGTAGATAATGCATCATGAATACCGATATGAAACCCACATTTTTTCTTTCATGATTCAGATAGAGCATGCAATTTTAAGCAACTTTCTGATTTACTCCTATTATAAAAATGTTTTCGTTCTCTTACTATCTTTATTTAAAAAGCAGGACTATAAAGCTTAGGAGCCGGCCCACTTTATGTTCAGCACCCTGGGTAGCGATTGCTGATTGGTGGCTACATTTCATTCTGAATTTCCAAATGCAGAACAGCTGACAGAGTCTTTTTAAAACCAGAACATGCCGCACACTTGTTTGAACATTCTGCATTTCCTAACTTATATATCTATTTAAAGTGTCAGTAAACCTAAAAAAAATGTTATATAATTCTGCACATAGTGCAGAATTATATAACATTATATTAGTGTTATCGTTATAAAATTTAATATTCCCTTTGATTTTCTTAAAATATGACTGTTTTTCAGACCCGCTCTCTGTGCTCTTCTGAGCGGGTCTGTTTTTATTACACAGCGCATCGGGCCGGCTGTATAGTCACAGCCCGGCCCGACCGCGCCATTACACTAAGTGCAGCTCGCTCCTGCTCTGTCTGACCTCAGGTCTATGAGTAAGCGCCTGTAGGGGGCGCGAAATGCGTCAGTAACACGCCTTTTGTCCATACTATGCCTGTCTGTGAGTAACTTTGATGAATTGCTCCGCTTTATTGGATTGGTATTTACTGTATTTTCTTTCCAAATAAACTGTGGATTTTTTACTTGCATACAATCTGGTGTGTAGTGCCTGCATTTTCTTTTACAAAAGATACAGTAGGTGTATGACTGTTCAGTTAAAGGGAAGCTGTAATCTTGTCTTAAAGTTTGATGGGAGGAGCTACCCAGGTTTAAAGGGGTATACAATTAAAAATTGAAAATGCTCTAATGCAGACATCCTCAAACTTGGCCCTCCAGAGGTTTTGTAACTACATTTCCCATGATGCTCAGCCAGCATATCAGCTGGCTGATCATCATGGGAAATGTAGTTCCAAAATCTCTGGAGGACCCAGTTTGAGGATGTCTGCTCTAATGTATTAATGCACATTTTATTATTGTACTGTTGTTTCCATATAACGGTCTGTTTCACCTCTGCAAAGAGGTTAGAAAAATAGTTAAAGTGAGCTCCAGAGCAGCAATGCACTGCTGCAGTCTAGCGGAACACACTTGGTGAGCCAATGACAAGGAGCATATGTGTGTATCCATCAATCATCAAATAAATACCAGTAGTGCATTGCTGCTCCTAGGCATAACTAGGTTTGCTTTTCAACAAAGGAAACCCAGAGAACAAAAGACATTTGATAACTGAAGTAAATGTAATGATACAAAGATAGCTATAAAGGTGGTAAACAGAACAATAGAGGAGGAGAGTGGAGGAGAAAGAATGAACAGTTGAAAGGATAAACAAGAAAACAAGCACTCTGAGATTGTAATAAAGTTTAATTATATGCAGTAAAAAAACAACAACTTTGCAATATATATTTTCTGGGTTTTGCCTTTCTTAAATGAACACTAAACCAATTTTTGTTCTTTCATGATTCAGACAGAACATACAATTTTAAACAACATTCCAATTTACTTCTATTATCTAATATGCCTCATTCTTTAGATATCCTTTGTTTATGAAATAGCAATGCACATGGGTGAGCCAATCACACGAGGCATCTATGTGCAGCCACCAATCAGCAGCTATTGAGCCTATCTAGAGATGCTTTTCAGCAAAGTATATCAATAGAATGAAGCAAATTAGATAATAGAAGTACATTAGAAAAAAAATGGGTTTCATGTCCCTTTAAGAGTAAAAAACATAATTTTAGAGTCTGATAAGTAGATTCTATTTTATAATTCAAATTGCCTAAACCAACTACATACTAGACAGCCATAGTTTAGAGCAATGGACACACTGATATACAGCTAGTCCTAATTGGCCACAAATAAGGCAAACAAGAGTCATACTGTGTGTCAAAGTAATTTTGAAAATCAATTATAAATTAAATGTTTTGAATGCTTTTGAAATATTTATGTAGTATATATTTCTTTTGTAATTTAGTACACATTCAGTAATGTCCCTTTAAGTTTTGTTTTCATAACATCAGAACAATGTCAATCATTTGTTTACAATTTATTAATAATAAATATATCTGTCAGTTTGCATTAAATCATTTTTTTGTTTGCCTGGCTGAGGTAGTTCAAAGTTTTAATTTTAAATTGCCTACTTATAGAGTAAGCCTAAAAAATTATAACAGCTTGCAAATTTGTCTGTGAATCAAGTAAGATGGTGTTTCTACTAACAAGTCGGCTATGAAAAATCACTATATTCAAACAATTTGCTTAACATGGTTTGCCAATGAGAATTTCACAATTACTGTATGAATATGAAATGAAACATAGAAAAATCACTGCGTATAACTTGAGATATAGAAAATTGTGGATGACTCAATTATTTACAGAGTTGAAAGAAGTGGGATTTGCAATAAGATTTTATTTAGAAGGATGTCGAGAGAGTCACTTACTCATTCTAACCTTTAACGTGTTAAAAATTTAAATGTTTACTTTTCTTCCATTCAGAGAAAGAGATCATAAAGACAATCCCAAAAAATGGTTTATTAGAGTTTACCAAATCGGAGGGGTAAGCATTTAAAAAAAGTTATAAATGTGCCCCTCCTCCAATGACATCACTTCCTTCTAAACTCTAGTTTCATTATATACTTGAGTATGGAAGGAGAAAAACATATTCTATCACAGATAAAAAGAACAAAGACAACATGATAAGGAGATAAATTACTAGGCCTCAATGTAGTGCTATTCTGATTTTGAAGAAAAAAGTATTATTATTTTTGTCCAATTATCTCCGAATACAATTAGGGCCAGATTATGAGTGGAGCGCTATTTTAATGTGCGCCCGCAAAGGGGCAAATTTGCCCGTTAACGGGCGCACATTAAATAACCGACATTACAAGTGGCTGGTTAATGCTCCTGCGAGCTTGTGGGAGCACTTTGCGTTTGGAGCATTTAACCAGAGGTAAGAACTCTGGTTAATGAAAAAAATGTGCTCCAATTGCCCCACAAATAAAGTGGACAGTTCTTTAAACTAAAATAAAAAAGATGAGCATCTTTATTTTTTTTTTATTGAAAACCGCAAGAAGCAGTTATAAGGGGTTAAAGTGAGGGGATGTGGGGTGTTTGAATAAAAAAACGGCACAGAAAGAGCCTTTACATTGAGGTGAATAGGGGCTGTGTTTTTACTATAAATATATATGTATATGCTTATATACATACATAGTTATCTGTTAAAATGTGTATATACATATACACACTTAAATATATATGTATATATTCATATACATATATTTTTGTATTTTTCTGCCCAATGCTACGCAAATTGCCCCTTGTGCTGCGCTAGGTGCCTTGCCATGTCTGATGGCATGAGAATGAGGCTCTCATTGGAGTCTAGGGAAGCGAGGTCACGTTCACATTGAGCCTAACTTGTAATACCTGCGCACATTTCCATGTCCTGGATTTACTGAGTGGAGCACAAATTCCGCGCTTGCAAAAGCGCAATATTGCACTCCACTCGTAATCTAGCCCTTGATATATTATATCTAAGTAAGTGTGTAATTCTAGTTAATTATTCTGCACCTTTCACATTTAAAAAGAACTCTCAGGGCAGAGCGCGTATTACAAGTTGAAAGTAAAACATTTTCACTTGCGCGCTAACCCGATGAATTTAGGATATTGCGCATGCATTAAAGTATTCCTCCAAATAAGTGAATGGAGCAAAAAAGTGGGGGCGAAAACCTAACACCCCACTCTCACGCAAACCGTTTTGCATATTCTCAAGTGCACTAACCCGACATGAAAATAGGAATATTTCACATCCCAATGTTCTTCACATAGAAGAATATATTCTATTTATTCATAAATACATATTTCTACATATATCTGATATGGTATTTTGGTACAATATATTATACCTATATATATATATATATATATATAAATGATTATATATATAGGTCTAGATATATACAGATATATTTAGGACTATCTATTTATAAATACATAGAACATATTCTATATGCAGAACATTGGAATGTAAAATATTTACATAAATACACAGTATAACACTTTATTAAAAATTAATATTGTATGATTTTACATGTTTTTATAAACTTAATTGCAAAGGGCTCCAATGCAGAGCTCTGAGGACACGCTAACCTGACAAGCGTTAACATAAAATGTACCCATGTGCGCAAACAGACACAATAAACCTCTTTTCGCTCCCACGTAACTGTTAGCGCACCACTCTGTAATCTGTACTCTGCCCATGATAGGCAGCTAGAATGCCAATATCCAAAACTCTTTAAAGGAGGTAGAACGTGAACTGAAGAGAAGACATCTTACAGAAAGAACCGATATTTAGTGTGACTAGGAAATTTCCTCCTCTCCACCTTGGTTGTTAATCAAGTTACTAATACAATCCAGATTTAAGATAAATGACATCTTCATGCAAAAGGAAAACTAGGGAGGTGTGGTGAGTATTCTCAGACACACCGAAGTTGCTGACCCTAGTGGCAACCCAGCCATTAGGATTTTCCATCTATCTTTCTTCAAATAAAATAAAATCCTGAGATACAAACCCTATAAAGATCACACTTAATTACAAATAATATTATGCAATAAGATGATTTTGTCTGCTTTGTATATCCCATTATGTGTCCCCTTAATAAGATGGTGTTGGGAAACTTCAACATACAGTAAATCAGCATTTCCAAAATCTCAATGTTATCTCCAAAGCGGCTCTCATCTGCCTTAAAAGGATAGTCTAGTCAAAATTAAACTTTCATGATTCAGATAGAACCAGCAATATTAAATATGTCTAAATGTAGCCACCAATCAGCAAGCGCTACTCAGGATCTGAACCTAAAATGGGCCAGCTCCAAAGCTTACATTCTTGCCTTTTCAAATAAAGATACCAAGAGAACAAATAAAAATTGATAATAGGAGTAAATTAGAAAGTTGCTTTAAATTGCATGCTCTATCTGAATCATTAAAGTTTAATTTTGACTAGACTATCCCTTTAAATCCCAACCTCATACGCAGGTCTTTTCACGCGGAGTTAGAACACTAAATATCCAAGTGATGTAGGTTGCAGCAATTAGATTGTCAGCTCTTCCTTGGAGCAATAGGTTTTGATATTATATATAAAGCAGCACACTGTCTGACAGCACTAACCTGAGCTAAAGAATTATTTTTGCCCTGGTACATTATTACTTATTAATAAAAGATGTACCTCTATAGCTAAGGCGCTTCCTCTTTCCTTTAGATAGAACAGAGTTACATTCTGACAACATTACCTTGACAGCTAGTAATAACCATCTGTCCCAATCTATCTGCTCATTTGCTGACTGGTAAGGGGGGGAGCACTGACTATAAGAGGTTACAGAATGTTCTCATATGTGGCTGAATTACAAAGGTTCTCTCACATAACTTCTATAACAGTCAGAGATAATTCATAAAATAAAAGGGACAGAAATGCCTGTATGGAAAATATGTTTCAAATATTAAGAGATATTTTTTATGAAAGATGACATGCAATGTATAATTCTTACATGTTATTATTTCCGCGAGTAATGCCTTTGTATCGTTTGAGTATGTGCTGCTACAACATTTTCCATTTTCACAATTCATAAATATGTGCGCTTTAGCCACATGATTGCTAATAATACGTTTAATGACCCTGTGCCCAGGAATAAAAAGAGAAAAATACAGGGGAAATGTCCCATAATGATAATGTACTCAGGGATACTCAGAATGTAACAAAGTATTTTAAAGAACCTAATTAATATAGGAAACAGGAAATTTTCATTTAAAGTAGATCCATTCATTTGATGCAGAAAATACATAAAACAACCATGAAAACTCAAAAATCGAAAGTGTTTCCTTAAAGAAACAGAACAGATTTACATCATGAGTAAAAATTTACAGACGCTTTTAATTTCATAGCAGTATTGTAGGTTTATGACGTGATGTAATATGGATTTATCATTGGCCTAGATTCAATAAAACCCATTAGTGAAACTAAAGGCACAGAGAAAACTCACATCATTGTAACACAGCAAATGCAGAATTCATAAAGATCCGTACTCGTCAGATCCACATCTTGAGGGTAACTCTCCATTATAACCAATGAAGCTGCATCTACTACAAACCACCTCTCACTGTGACAGATACCAGAATCACAAAAATGCCTTCAAAATGTTACAGTAGAAATAAATTAAAACTGGATAATATCCACCCTCTATAAAAGACTCGACTCTAACATATGAAGAAAAGAAAACTTTCGAAAAATTGAAAGAAACATCAAAATGAGACAACCGTCAGCTTGGAAAACACGTGAGGTGAGATACTAAACAGGGGCAATAATTTGTTTATTAGTTTGTTTTCTGCATGCTTGGCCAAGCTTTAGGCGAAAACAAAACAAAAAACACAGTTACCCCCTCTGCCTGTGAGGTTCCCAAGATGTCTCTCATTTACTTCAATGAGACTACTTTTCTATGACAAAACAGACACACAAATAGTTTACACTAACAAATAATTACATTTACAGGTTTAAATTACAATTGAAGCCAAAACTATTAGTGCTCTTGTATTTTTGCGCTCATATTAACGAAAGTTATTTTTTATTGCTTGAGCAATAGTCTAGGGAGCGCTAACATCTGCATGTCGGATAGCATGAGTGCACTGTATCCCTCATAATAGGTTCTATGGGGTTGCACAGTAATATTCATGTCGGAGATCGCTCGCGCACAAAGCCGATGCTGCACAAGTGATGCTGCTTTGTGCTATACTATACAAAATAATGGTTTACTTCAGGTCTTCAAAAGCTCTTAATTTTACAGTGGCATTTTGGATAGCGTTTGAGCGCAACATGAGCGTGTTAGAAGCGCTCCCTGCACTATCCATTAAAAGTATAGGGCTCACAAAAAATATTTTGGCTGCATTAAGATGCTTCGGTTAAAATATTTAACCACCACTTGTAATATCAGATTGCACTTTATAGTTTGTGCAAGGTTGCGCAAATGATAATGCACCATGCTCCTCTTGTAATAGTAAACAAATGATGTAAACAATGATTGTGCTCCTCTTGTAATTGTAAACAAAAATTAAATCACTGCACTTAAGAGAAAAATACTGGAAATAAAGCCACAGTTTTAGGGATCCACCCCAAATCTCTATAGTAAACATAGAGCACAAAAAAGAAGCCTTTATATGTGAAAACACACGAAAAACGGTATCAGAAATGAGGCGCTAAGAAAGCTTAATATATGCAGTATCCAGCTATCAAATAGTTAAAAATGTATATTTCCGACAGTGCGAATCAGGTCCGACAGACATCGCTGAATGCGGAGAGCAATACGCTCTCCGTATTCAGCATTGCACCAGCAGCTCTTGTGAGCTGCTGGTGCAACGCCGCCCCCTGCAGACTCGCGGCCAATCGGCCACCAGCAGGGAGGTGTCAATCAAACCAATCGTACTCGATCGGGTTGAATTGTGGCGATCTCTGTCCGCCTGTTTAGAGCAGGCGGACAGGGTTATGGAGCAGCGGTCTTTTGACCGCTGCTCCATAACTTGCATTTCTGGCGAGTCTGAAGGCTTGCCAGAAACACAGGCCCACAAGCTCCATACGGAGCTTGATAAATGGGCCTCAATAAATCAATAAATATACACACAGAGCCCAGTTTACATTTGGGAGGCAATGATGAAAATAACAGCAATGTCCAATGGACAAATGGTGGTCAATGAGGTATTGAAAATCTAGGGACTCCTGATGTAAAGCAGGCACAAGAAAAGAGTGACCCAGAGCTCCTGTAGTGAGACAGGGAATCCTTGTCACAAAGTATGAAAGTACAGGCAAATGAGGTGTTACTCAGTACTTACACCGGATTAGGTGATAGCGTCCTCATTTGTGTCGAGAGTGTCTTTTAGCTATTACAGGAACTTTGTGTGTGGCTTCCAACTTCAGTCAATCGTCGTACATGAGGCAGTATCAGCAAGTTCATAAAATTAGACCGCTTGTTTTAAATTGCAGATTTTTTGTTGTTTAAAAAGATAGATAATCCCTTTATTATCTATTCCCCAGTTTTGCATAACCAACACAGTTATAATAATACATGTTTTACCTCTAATTACCTTGTATCTAAGCCTCTGCAAACTGCCCCCTTATTTCAGTTCTTTTGAAAGACTTGAATTTTAGCCAATCAGTGCTCACTCCTAGCTAACCTCACGTGCATGAGCTCAATGTTATCTATATGAAACACATGAACTAATGCCCTCTAGTGGTGAAAAACTGGCAAAGTGCATTTAGATTAGAGGCGGCCTTCAAGGTCTAAGAAATTAGCATATGAACCTCCTAGGTTTAGCTTTCAACTAAGAATACCAAGAGAACAAAGCAAAATTGGTGATAAAAGTAAATTGGAAAGCTGTTTAAAATTACATCCCCTATTTGAATCATTAATGGTTTTTCTTGGACTTGACTGTCCCTTTAAGGAAAAATAAAAACCAGAGAATGCAGAGATGAGGCACTCTGCAAAGGAAATAGAGTCTTTATTAATTTTACAAGTGTAGGAAAAACTTGACCACGCCTCTAGAACACTGCCAGCCCTGGCTGGAGTCCCCTTTTGTTCTACCCAGCGAGATAACTACCATAACAAAACAGGTGTGAATATTTTACGGTTACATTTTTTTCCAAAAACCATTTGACAAGCTGGTTTCACAGCCCTATAGAAAAGTTTATCTAATGCTTTTTCTATCAAAAGATCATTTTATAAACTATAAATTATTTGATAAGCTTTTCTAAAGGATTGGGAATTGACCCTTATGCGTTTAACCCATTAAAAACATAGCAGCTGACAGGGCGGCTTTAGAACAGGTGAGTCGCTGATTACGCTTAGTGATTGTGCACATACTGCACAATAATGGTAAAAAAATAGCGTTTACTATCCTTTTAAAATCTGGAAATAATAAACAATGTATACTTTCAGTGGGTAAAAAATAAATAAAAAATAAACAACACATTTTTCAATAATCCATCCAGATCCATAACATATCAATTTGCATAAAATGAGATGAAGAATTTCTGAAACTAAGTAAAAAGGTGATGTAATCTTTTGCTATCTGCAATCAACTAGTATTGCCTAGCAAACTTCATATTACATTGTAGTTTAAGACACATTTTATATTAAAATATAAAACAAGCAATCCTACAGACTCTCTGCAAACATACATTTAAAGATCCCTTTCTGCAAACAAATATTTGAAGACCTCACTGCACGCACTAGCCCACCAAGCCTCCCTCCACCTCCCACCCTTAATATATAAACACCTAACAGCAATTAGGTGCAGCTGTCACTAATGATCCAGGATAGAGACACTACTTCACACTCACAGCCTCTGAACTGACACTTTATCATATTCTGTTACACTTTTCCAACCCTCATTTACTCACCACACATTTCACTCACACTCAGTTTACACTGCCTTAAATCAGACATATTTCCCTTCTCCCTCACCTTTTGTGTCCATTCCCTCTCCTTTAGATTGTAAGTTTGAGAGCCTCTCTACCTGTAGCCCACTTTGTATTTAAAGTGAACTACTACTGATTGTGCTCAAGGGCAGGGCATTCCTCTCCCTTTGTATAACTCAATTATTGCACCTACAACTGTAATGTACCCCGATATTGTACTTGTTTGTTTGTGTATTTAATGCATCCCTGTAATGTTCCATTATTTCTTATTTAGCGTTACGTAATCTGCTGGTGCTTTACAAATACCTGATAATAATAATAATAATTAAAATGAGATTTTTACATTACGTAGTTGACCTATATGACTCCATGAGGTCTACTGCGTTCCATTAGAAGAGAAGCTCTTAGAATACATTATAAACATATTCTGAATATTTCAATTATGTGACCATTAATAAACATTAATATTTAGTAGTAACAAGTGATAATGCTGCCCTATCATTTGCCATAGGATATCTGCACACTTTCATGACTATCACTTAGTTACTAAGATGCCGGCCTAGTAATTTATAGACACTACACAAACAGGCTAATTACAATATTCCTGGTTTGCTTTACTACTTAGTCCTCAGAGGAAGCTTAAATTAGCATCCATTTAACTGGCCCTTATTATTATCCCTTAATGTCTCAGTCCATCATTGCCCGACCCACTGTTTAATCTACCAGAAAGTAGCAGGTTTCCAGCAACAGCTGAAATATAATATAAAAGGAATCTGTTTACAGACTTGAATCTGATAGTCAGCATTTTTAATATTATACAATGTGGACTGAGGAAAAAAATAGCTTTTGCTGCTTTAGGAAATGTATATCTTGCCATTATTTATACCTCATTGAAAATCTAGTTGATTTATTTTATATGAATAGTATATATAACATTTTCACCGAACCCATTACCCTCAGGGGAAGAGAATCAGTATATTTGCTTCCTATTTCATGCTCTGCTAGAAGCTAATATCTCTGTTCCTCCTTCTTCATAGTGTCTAAAGATTTTGAGGCTGACCTGCTTCAGGAGAGGTCATGGGTTCCGTACCCTCCCTATTACACTGTTATATCAGCACAATAGCTGGAAATGACTGCTCATTTGCAGTTTTCGGAAAGCTCATGTTGAGCAATAGTCACCAGTATTTGTATTGCTATGATGCCAGCTGCTCTTAATAAAAATACTGGACAAGCAGTGGGTGACCTGAGGTCCGTAGACATTGCAGGGATAATGAGACCACTGGCTCTACAGTCCCTTTCAATCAAATTAAGTGTTGCCACTTGCCAGTTATTCAACAAAGAAAATACTCGACAACCAGCAAGTGATCGGAAGAAAGAGAGGTACGAGGGTCAGAGTAAGACTTTAGGGCCTATCCTTTTTACCTATAGCTTCTCTCATTTATATGTTCATATCAGCCCTGGAGCACATCATCCATGTGCCAAAACCAGGCCTCAGATCAGACTCCATCAGTTAAGTGTACAGTATTTTAAAATATATTTCTCTTGTAAGGTGTATCCAGTCCACGGATCACCCATTACTTGTGGGATATTCTCATTCCCAACAGGAAGTTGCAAGAGGACACCCACAGCAGAGCTGTAATATAGTTCCTCCCCTAACTGTCATAGCCAGTCATTCTCTTGCAACTCTCAACAAGCAAGGTCGTTGTAGGAGAGAGTGGTTAAATATAGCTAGTTTATTTTCTTCAATCAAAAGTTTGTTATTTTTAAATAGTACCGGAGTTGTGCTATTTTATCTCAGGCAGTAAATAGAAGAAGAATCTGCCTGAGGTTTCTATGATCTTAGCAGGTTGTAACTAAGATCCATTGCTGTTCTCACATATGTCTGAGGGGATTACACAGATGAGGTAACTTCAGCGAGAGAATGGCGTGCAGTTTATTCTGCTATCAGGTATGTGCAGTTATAATTTTTTCTAGAGATGGAAAACACTAGAAAATGCTGCTGATACCGGATTAATGTAAGTTAAGCCTGAATACAGTGATTTAATAACGACTGGTATCATGCTTACTCCCAGGGGTAATACCCTTATGATATTGCAATATAAAACGTTTGCTGGCATGTTTAATCATTTTTATATATGCTTTGGTGATAAAACTTTATTGGGGCCTAGTTTTTTCCACATGGCTGGCTTAAATTTTGACTAGAAACAGTTTACTGAGGCTTTCCACTGTTATAGTATAAAAGTTACAGTTGGTGCAGTTTAAATTACAAACTGTGACATCCAGCTTCCCTCAGGAGCCCCTGTATGCTATAGGACATCTCTAAAGGGCTCAAAGGCTTTCCAAAGTCGTTTATTGGGGAAGGTAGGACCACAGCTTGCTGTGGCAGTTGGTTGTGACTGTTAAAAAACGTCTATTTCGTTTTTTTGATCCGTTTTTTGAACTAAGGGGTTAATCATCCATTTGCAAGTGGATGCAATACTCTGCTAGCCTATTACATACACTGTGAAAATTTAGTTTGATTTACTGCATTTTTTCACTGTTTTTCAAATTCTGACAAAATTTGTTTCTCTTAAAGGCACAGTACCGTTTTTTATATTTGCTTGTTAACTTGATTTAAAGTGTTTTCCTAGCTTGCTAGTCTCATTGCTAGTCTGTATAAACATGTCTGACATAGAAGAAACTCCTTGTTCATTATGTTTAAAAGCCATGGTGGAACCCCCTCTTAGAATGTGTACCAAATGTACTGATTTCATTTTATGCAATAAAGATCATATTCTGTTTTTAAAAAATTATCACCAGAGGAATCTGACGAGGGGAAAGTTATGCCGACTAACTCTCCCCACGTGTCAGACCCTTTGACTCCCGCCCAAGGGACTCACGCTCAAATGGCGCCAAGTACATCTAGGGCGCCCATAGCATTTACTTTACAAGATATGGCGGCAGTCATGGATAATACACTGTCAGCGGCATTAGCCAGACTACCTGAACTTAGAGGTTAGCGAGATAGCTCTGGGGTGAGACAAAATGCAGAGCATACTGACGCTTTAAGAACCATGTCTGATACTGCCTCACAATATGCAGAAGCTGAGGAAAGAGAGCTTCAGTCAGTGGGTGATGTTAATGACTCAGAAAAGATACCTGATTCTAATATTTCTACATTTAAATTTAAGCTTGAACACCTCCGCGTGTTGCTTTGGGAGGTTTTAGCTGCTCTGAATGACTGTGATACAATTGCAGTGCCAGAGAAATTGTGTAGACTGAATAAATGCTTTGCAGTGCCGGTGTGCACTGATGTTTTTCCAATACCTAAAAGGTTTACAGAAATTATTAATAAGGAATGGGATAGACCAGGTGTGCCGTTCTCTTCCCCTCCTATTTTTAGAAAAATGTTTCCAATAGATGCCACCACACGGGACTTATGGCAGACAGTCCCTAAGGTGGAGGGAGCAGTTTCTACTCTAGCAAAGCGTACTACTATCCCTGTCGAGGACAGTTGTGCTTTTTTAGATCCAATGGATAAAAAATTAGAAGGTTACCTTAAGAAAATATTTATTCAACAAGGTTTTATCCTACAGCCCATTGCATGCATTGCCCCTGTCACTGCTGCTGCGGCGTACTGGTTTGAGTCTCTGGAACAGGCTTTACAGGTAGCGACTCCATTGGATGACATACTTGGCAAACTTAGAGCACTTAAGCTAGCCAATTTTTTTTATTTCTGATGCCATTGTTCATTTGAATAAACTAACGGCTAAGAATTCTGGTTTTGCTATACAGGCGCGCAGAGCGCTATGGCTTAAATCATGGTCAGCTGACGTGACTTTAAAATCTAAGCTACTTAACATTCCCTTCAAGGGGCAGACCCTATTCGGGCCTGGTTTGAAGGAGATTATTGCTGATATCACGGGAGGAAAAGGTCGTGCCCTTCCTCAGGACAGGTCCAAATCTAGGGCCAAACTGTCTAATTTTCGTGCCTTTCGAAACTTCAAAGCAGGTGCGGCATCAACTTCCTCTAATAATAAACAAGAGGGAACTTTTGCTCAATCCAAGACGGTCTGGAGACCAAACCAGACCTGGAAAAAAGGTAAGCAGGTCAAAAAGCCTGCTGCTGCCTCTAAGACAGCATGAAGAAACGACCCCCTATCCGGTAACGGATCTAGTAGGGGGCAGACTTTCACTCTTCGCCCAGGCGTGGGCAAGAGATGTTCAGGATCCCTGGGCGTTGGAAATTATATCCCAGGGATATCTTCTGGACTTCAAAGCTTCCCCCCCAAAAGGGAGATTTCACCTTTCACAATTATCTGCAAACCAGATAAAGAGAGAGGCATTCTTACACTGTGTACGAGACCTCCTAGTTATGGGAGTGATCCATCCAGTTCCAAAGGAGGAACAGGAACAGGGTTTTTACTCAAATCTGTTTGTGGTTCCCAAAAAAGAGGGAACCTTCAGACCGATTTTGGATCTAAAGATCTTAAACAAATTCCTCAAAGTTCCTTCGTTCAAGATGGAAACTATTCGTACCATCCTACCACTGATCCAGGAGGGTCAATATATGACTACAGTGGATCTAAAGGATGCTTATCTTCACATTCTGATACACAAAGATCATTATCGGTTTCTCAGGTTTGCCTTTCAAGACAGGCATTACCAGTTGTAGCTCTTCCCTACAACTGGTAATGCCTGGTAAGGTTCTAGGGTCGCTTTTGGCGGTCCTAAGGCCGCGGGGCATAGCAGTAGCCCCTTATTTAGACGACATCCTGATACAGGCGTCAAACTTCCAAATTGCCAAGTCTCATACGGACGTAGTACTGGCATTTCTGAGGTCGCATGGGTGGAAAGTGAACAAGGAAAAGTGTTCTCTATCCCCACTCACAAGAGTTTCCTTTCTAGGGACTCTGATAGATTCTGTAGAAATGAAAATTTACCTTGACGGAGTCCAGGTTATCAAAGCTTCTAAATTCCTGTTGGGTTCTTCATTCCATTCCGCGCCCTTTGGTGGCTCAGTGTATGGAAGTAATCGGCTTAATGGTAGCGGCAATGGACATAGTGCCGTTTGCACGCTTACATCTCAGACCGCTGCAACTATGCAGGCTCAGTCAGTGGAGCGGGGATTACACAGATTTGGCCCCTCAACTGAATCTGGACCAAGAGACCAGGGATCCTCTTCCCTGGTGGCTATCTCGGGTCCATCTGTCCAAAGGTATGACCTTCGCAGGCCAGATTGGACTATTGTAACAACAAATGCCAGCCTTCTAGGTTGGGGTGCAGTCTGGAACTCCCTGAAGGCTCAGGGATCGTGGACTCAGGAGGAGTCTCTCCTTCCAATAAATATTCTGGAACTAAGAGCGATATTCAAGGCTCTTCAGGTTTGTCCTCAGTTAGCAACTCTGAGGTACATCAGATTTCAGTCGGTCAACATCACGACTGTAGCTTACATCAACCATCGAGGGGGAACAAGAAGTTCCCTAGAGATTTTAGAAGTTTCAAAAATAATTCACTGGGCAGAGATTCACTCTTGCCACCTATCAGCTATCCATATCCCAGGTGTAGAGCACTGGGAGGTGGATTTTCTAAGTCGTCAGACTTTTCATTCGGGAGAGTGGGAACTCCATCCGGAGGTATTTGCACAACTGATTCTCCGTTGGGGAAAACCAGAACTGGATCTCATGGCGTCTCGCCAGAACGCCAAGCTTCCGTGTTACGGATCCAGGTCCAGGGATCCCAAGGCGACACTGATAGATACTCTAGCAGCGCCCTGGTCTTTCAACCTGGCTTATGTGTTTCCACCGTTTCCTCTGCTCCTTCGACTGATTGCCAAGATCAAGCAGGAGAGAGCATCAGTGATTCTGATAGCACCTGCGTGGCCACGCAGGACCTGGTATGCAGATCTAGTGGACATGTCATCCTTTCCACCATGGTCTCTGCCTCTGAGACAGGACCTTCTACTTTAGGGTCCTTTCAACCATCCAAATCTAATTTCTCTGAGGCTGACTGCCTGGAGATTGAACGCTTGATTTTATCAAAGCGTGGCTTCTCCGAGTCAGTTATTGATACCTTAATACAGGCACGAAAGCCTGTCACCAGGAAAATTTACCATAAGGTATGGCGTAGATATCTTTATTGGTGTGAATCCAAGGGTTACTCATGGAGTAAGGTCAGGATTCCTAGGATTTTATCTTTTCTCCAAGAAGGTTTGGAAAAAGGATTGTCAGCTAGTTTCTTAAAGGGACAGATTTTTGCTCTGTCTATTCTTTTGCACTAGCGTCTGGCAGATGTTCCAGACGTTCAGGCATTTTGTCAGGCTTTAGTTAGAATCAAGCCTGTGTTTAAACCTGTTGCTCCACCATGGAGCTTAAACTTGGTTCTTAAGGTTCTTCAAGGAGTTCCGTTTGAACCTCTTCATTCCATAGATATCAAACTTTTATCTTGGAAAGTTCTTTTTTTTTGGTAGCTATTTCCTCGGCTCGTAGAGTCTCTGAGCTATCTGCCTTACAATGTGATTCTCCTTATCTGATTTTTCATACGGATAAGGTAGTCCTGCGTACCAAACCTGGGTTCTTACCTAAGGTGGTATCTAACAAGAATATCAATCAAGAGATTGTGGTTCCATCCTTGTGTTACACAATCTGGACGTGGTCCGTGCTTTAAAGTTTTACTTACAAGCTACTAAAGATTTTCGTCAAACATCTGCTTTGTTTGTTGTCTACTCTGGACAGAGGAGAGGTCAAAAGGCTTTGGCAACCTCTTTTTCTTTTTGGCTAAGAAGCTTAATCCGCTTAGCCTATGAGACTGCTGGACAGCAGCCTCCTGAAAGGATTACAGCTCATTGCACTAGAGCTGTGGCTTCCACTTGGGCCTTTAAAAATTAGGCTTCTGTTGAACAGATTTGCAAGGCGGCGACTTGGTCTTCGCTTCATACTTTTTCAAAATTTTACAAATTTGATACTTTTGCTTCTTCGGAGGCTATATTTGGGAGAAAGGTTTTACAGGCAGTGGTTCCTTCCATTTAAGTTCCTGCCTTGTCCCTCCCTTCATCCGTGTACTTTAGCTTTGGTATTGGTATCCCACAAGTAATGGATGATCCGTGGACTGGATACACCTTACAAGAGAAAACACAATTTATGCTTACCTGATAAATGTATTTCTCTTGTGGTGTATCCAGTCCACGGCCCGCCCTGTCATTTTAAGGCAGGTAATTTTTAAATTTAAACTACAGTAACCACTACACCCTATGGTTCCTCCTTTCTCGGCTTGTTTTCGGTCGAATGACTGGCTATGACAGTTAGGGGAGGAGCTATATTACAGCTCTGCTGTGGGTGTCCTCTTGCAACTTCCTGTTGGGAATGAGAATATCCCACAAGTAATGGATGATCCGTGGACTGGATACACCACAAGAGAAATAAATTTATCAGGTAAGCATAAATTGTGTTTTTACTAGACAGCAAGATAAAACACCAAAGTGCCTGGTTAAATACTGGACCCCTTGCAACCCTAGTCACATACTCACAGCAGATACCATGGTCCTGCAGCTCCTCTATCAATATCTTGTACACATCACACTTCATATCTGACTCCTGGATTTGCAGCCCCTCTGTCAGCTTAATCCGCTTAGCCTATGAGACTGCTGGACAGCAGCCTCCTGAAAGGATTACAGCTCATTCCACTAGAGCTGTGGCTTCCACTTGGGCCTTTAAAAATGAGGCTTCTGTTGAACAGATTTGCAAGGCGGCGACTTGCTCTTCGCTTCATACTTTTTCAAAATTTTACAAATTTGATACTTTTGCTTCTTCGGAGGCTATATTTAGGAGAAAGGTTTTACAGGCAGTGGTTCCTTCCATTTAAGTTCCTGCCTTGTCCCTCCCTTCATCCGTGTACTTTAGCTTTGGTATTGGTATCCCACAAGTAATGGATGATCCGTGGACTGGATACACCTTACAAGAGAAAACACAATTTATGCTTACCTGATAAATTTATTTCTCTTGTGGTGTATCCAGTCCACGGCCCGCCCTGTCATTTTAAGGCAGGTAATTTTTAAATTTAAACTACAGTAACCACTACACCTTATGGTTCCTCCTTTCTCGGCTTGTTTTCGGTCGAATGACTGGCTATGACAGTTAGGGGAGGAGCTATATTACAGCTCTGCTGTGGGTGTCCTCTTGCAACTTCCTGTTGGGAATGAGAATATCCCACAAGTAATGGATGATCCGTGGACTGGATACACCACAAGAGAAATAAATTTATCAGGTAAGCATAAATTGTGTTTTTACTAGACAGCAAGATAAAACACCAAAGTGCCTGGTTAAATACTGGACCCCTTGCAACCCTAGTCACATACTCACAGCAGATACCATGGTCCTGCAGCTCCTCTATCAATATCTTGTACACATCACACTTCATATCTGACTCCTGGATTTGCAGCCCCTCTGTCAGCTTAATCCGCTTAGCCTATGAGACTGCTGGACAGCAGCCTCCTGAAAGGATTACAGCTCATTCCACTAGAGCTGTGGCTTCCACTTGGGCCTTTAAAAATGAGGCTTCTGTTGAACAGATTTGCAAGGCGGCGACTTGCTCTTCGCTTCATACTTTTTCAAAATTTTACAAATTTGATACTTTTGCTTCTTCGGAGGCTATATTTGGGAGAAAGGTTTTACAGGCAGTGGTTCCTTCCATTTAAGTTCCTGCCTTGTCCCTCCCTTCATCCGTGTACTTTAGCTTTGGTATTGGTATCCCACAAGTAATGGATGATCCGTGGACTGGATACACCTTACAAGAGAAAACACAATTTATGCTTACCTGATAAATTTATTTCTCTTGTGGTGTATCCAGTCCACGGCCCGCCCTGTCATTTTAAGGCAGGTAATTTTTAAATATAAACTACAGTAACCATTACACCCTATGGTTCCTCCTTTCTCGGCTTGTTTTCGGTCGAATGACTGGCTATGACAGTTAGGGGAGGAGCTATATTACAGCTCTGCTGTGGGTGTCCTCTTGCAACTTCCTGTTGGGAATGAGAATATCCCACAAGTAATGGATGATCCGTGGACTGGATACACCACAAGAGAAATAAATTTATCAGGTAAGCATAAATTGTGTTTTTACTAGACAGCAAGATAAAACACCAAAGTGCCTGGTTAAATACTGAACCCCTTGCAACCCTAGTAACATACTCACAGCAGATACCATGGTCCTGCAGCTCCTCTATCAATATCTTGTTCACATCACACTTCATATCTGACTCCTGGATTTGCAGCCCCTCTGTCAGCAACACAACTTCACCAGGCATCAGCTAACACCCGGCCCTGCATCTCATCTAAAAGCTGCATACCTACATCAGGCCTATGGTTCTGCATCTCCTCTGTAGGCCATATAACTACATAAGACGTGAGATCACCTATGACCATCAACCTTCAGAATGAAATGCTGACACTTAATTCCTTACCTTATTACCACTACACTATGATAATTACTGTGCATGCTGGTACTCAAACAGAACCTTTATATGCAGAAGGAGTGAAAGAAGGAAACAGTTTGCCTTGGATGCCACATTGCCTTACAGGGAGAAATGTGACAAGTGGTGTGATAATGCACATTGAGGTTTAGAACTAAACTTAAAGGGATAGTATAAACCGATTCTCATATAACAGCATGTAATAGACACTACTATAAAGAATAATATTTACAGATACTGATATAAACAACCAGTATAAAACATTTTACAAACTGACTTAAAAGCTCCCAATTTAGCACTGTTGATGAGGTTAGCTGGAACACCCAGTAAAGAGGCTGAGAGCAGAACCCCCCCCATGTATGTAAAAAAAACATTATACAAATATAAGCAATCTGAAGTCTGTATATATCAGTATACATCTAAAACTTTGGGGCTTCGTTAGAAGTCTAAAAATTAGCACAATGTTATTTAAAAATAAGCAAAACTATACATTGTTACAAAAACATTCCCAGATGAGCTATATAAATGTATAATCTACAAAACATTTATGCAAAGAAAAATCTAGTGTACAATGTCCCTTTAAAGTAACCCTCTCATCAGCCCGATTAGTGCTCTGCACCAAGTAATGTAAAGTAGACGTGCATTTTGTTTCGTTCCAAATCGAAATTCGGACAATTTTGTCAAATTCAGAGTTTCGGATCGATTCGAATTTCCGAATTACCCTAGCAACGAAACTAAACTAATCTGAATGCATGTGTAACAAATAAATGCGAATTAGTTCGGATTTATTCGTTACATTTGAATGGCCATGGACTAATCACAATTACACTAGTATTGTACAGTATGCCTGTATTAGGTTATATCACTCTGCTAGCTCTGTGCAGGGCACATTACGTAGCTGGTACCTGTGAGGTTGGTACTTAGGTGGGATGTGCTGTGTATTACTCTAGTATTATGTACTGTATATTAGGTTATATACCTCTGCTAGCTCTGTGCATATTGTGTAGCTGGTACCTGTGAGGTTGGTACTTATGTTGATTTAGATGGGTTACACTTAATATACAGTACATAATACTAGTCTAATACACAACACATCCCACCTAACACATACCAAACTTCCGAATTTACAAATCAAATCCGAACCGAATACATCCGAATACATCTGAATTTATTTGAATCCGAATGAATCTGAAACGGATACATTCGACTGTATCCAAATTCAAATCGATCCGAAAACGAAATTCAAAAAAATCCGAATCGGTCCGAAACGAACCGAAACAAATTTTTCCACCGCGCACAAGTCTAATGTAAAGCAAGTTTTACAGGAATGCTAGCTGAAATACTGAACTCTCTGGTTTAATACCAGACACATGGCAGCCCCACCATAGTCACTGAGCATGAAGCCACCATAATGCATGCTGGGATAAACAAGTGCTTTAGGTTTATAAGATATGGAAAAGAAACACTGTTTTAAAACTATGAAAGACTTTCAATATTATTTTTCATAAAAAATTGTAAAGGTCTAGGTAGTTGAATTTATTTTAAAACTAGCATTGTCATTGGATGAAAGGGACAGCTCAATGCTGTGTTAATGGAATATATACACCTGAAAAAAGTAGGTTTATTAAAAACATCTGTTATTATTATTATTATTGATAATAATATTAATAAAAAATACAGCCTTATTTAGCTGTAACAAAAGGCAAATTGCCTTCCATACCCTTTTAAGACAAAGGTTACATAAATATTAATACAAGCTAATAAACCTAATCAAAAATGAACTTCTAGCGTGCAGCTTAAGTGCAACAATATATCTGTATACATTTAATCTTTTCACTGCTAAGCCATTTTCACACCCTGTGCTAGAGGTGTGTTTTTTAGTTGTTTGGCCCTCATTGCATTTACAAATACATTTTTTTTTTCTGTGAGGTATACACACAAAAAAAAAACAACATCTAATTTTGTCACTCTGCACCGTCTTCCAATTTATGCATTAAGGTCTAGATTACGACTGGCATCGGAAGTAGTGTGATTATTACACGTTGAAAGTAAACTCGTTCACCCAAATGCAATTGATTTGAACGCGCACCTGGAGAGTGCAGCTTCAGAGCTCTGTTTAACTGTTACCCTCGACTAAAAAGTTGCATAAAACACATCACAATTATATTTAATTTAAAAGTACAGTTACACTCTATAATAGAAAATATTAAAGGGACACTGAACCCATATTTTTTCTTTAATGATTCCGATACAGCATGCAATTTTAAGCAACTTTCTAATTTACTCCTATTATTAATTGTTTCATCGTTCTCTTGCTATCTTTATTTAAAAAGCAGGAATGTGAAGCATAGGAGACAGCCCATTTTTGGTTGAGACCCTGGCTTATGCTTGCTTATTGGTGGATAAATGTCAGCCTCCAATAAGCAAGTGCTATCCATGGTGCTGAACCTAAAATGGGCTGGCTGCTAAGATTTACATTCATGATTTTCAAATAAAGATAGCAAGAAAATAAAGAAAAATTGATAATAGGAGAAAATTAGAAAGTTGCTTAAAATGGCATGCTCTACCTGAATCATGAACAAAAAGATTTGGGTTCAGTGTCCCTTTAACAAAGAAATTGCCTAAAAAAAGTTATAAGGGCTATGTCTAAATATGTATATGTATATATGTGTGTACTTATGTATTTATATGTGTATTTATGTATTTACAGACATATAGGCCTAGATTTGGAGTTTGGCGGTAGATGGGCTGTTAACGCTCCGCGGGTTTTTTTCTGGCCGCACCATAAATTTAACTCTGGTATCGAGAGTTCAAACAAATGCTGCGTTAGGCTCCAAAAAAGGAGCGTAGAGCATTTTTACCGCAAATGCAACTCTCGATACCAGAGTTGCTTACGGACGCGGCCAGCCTCAAAAACGTGCTCGTGCACGATTCCCCCATAGGAAACAATGGGGCTGTTTGAGCTGAAAGCAGCGTTCAGCTCCTAACGCAGCCCCATTGTTTCCTATGGGGAAACACTTCCTACGTCTGCACCTAACACTCTAACATGTACCCCGAGTCTAAACACCCCTAACCTTACACTTATTAACCTCTAATCTGTCGCCCCCGCTATCGCTGACCCCTGCATATTCTTTTAACCCCTAATCTGCCGCTCCGTAAACCGCCGCAACCTACGTTATCCCTATGTACCCCTAATCTGCTGCCCTAACATCGCCGACCCCTATATTATATTTATTAACCCCTAATCTGCCCCCCTCAACGTCGCCGACACCTGCCTACACTTATTAACCCCTAATCTGTTCCGATCAGCCAATAGAATGCGAGCTCAATCTGATTGGCTGATTGGATCAGCCAATCGGATTGAACTTGATTCTGATTGGCTGATTCCATCAGCCAATCAGAAAATTCCTACCTTAATTCCGATTGGCTGATAGAATCCTATCAGCCAATCGGAATTCGAGGGACGCCATCTTGGATGACGTCCCTTAAAGGAACAGTCATTCGTCGTTCAGTCGTCGGGCCGGATGGATGTTCCGCGCTGGAGGTCTTCAGGATCCTGCCGCTTCGCTCCGGATGGAAGACCATAGAAGATGCCGCCTGGATGATGACTTCAATCGGATGGAAGATCCTCTTCTGCCCAGCTTGGATGAAGACTTTGACCGGATCATGGACCTCTTCAGCCCACCGCTTGGGCTTGTATCAGGACATCGGAGGAGCTCTTCAGGACGGATCGGTGAACCTGGATGGTGAAGACAAGGTAGGAAGATCTTCAGGGGCTTAGTGTTAGGTTTATTTAAGGGGGGTTTGTGTTAGATTAGGGGTATGTGGGTGGTGGGTTGTAATGTTGGGGGGGGGGTATTGTATGTGTTTTTTTTACAGGCAAAAGAGCTGAAATTCTTGGGGCATGCCCCGCAAAGGGCCCTGTTCAGGGCTGGTAAGGTAAAAGAGCTTTTAACTTTTTTAATTTAGAATAGGGTAGGGAATTTTTTTATTTTGGGGGGCTTTGTTATTTTATTAGGGGGCTTAGAGTAGGTGTAATTAGTTTAAAATTGTTGTAATATTTTTCTTATGTTTGTAAATATTTTTTTATTTTTTGTAACTTAGTTCTTTTTTATTTTTTGTACTTTAGCTAGTTTATTTAATTGTATTTATTTGTAGGAATTGTGTTTAATTAATTTATTGATAGTGTAGTGTAAGGTTAATTGTAGGTAATTGTAGGTAGTTTATTTAATTAATTTATTGATAGGGTAGTGTTAGGTTTAATTATATCTTAGGTTAGGATTTATTTTACAGGTAAATTTGTTATTATTTTAACTAGGTAACTATTAAATAGTTCTTAACTATTTAATAGCTATTGTACCTGGTTAAAATAATTACCAAGTTGCCTGTAAAATAAATATTAATCCTAAAATAGCTACAATGTAATTATAATTTATATTGTAGCTATATTAGGATTTATTTTACAGGTAAGTATTTAGCTTTAAATAGGAATAATTTATTTAATAAGAGTTAATTTATTTCGTTAGATTTAAATTATATTTAACTTAGGGGGGTGTTAGTGTTAGGGTTAGACTTAGCTTTAGGGGTTAATACATTTATTATAGTAGCGATGAGCTCCGCTCGGCAGATTAGGGGTTAATAATTGAAGGTAGGTGTCGGCGATGTTAGGGAGGGCAGATTAGGGGTTAATACTATTTATGATAGGGTTAGTGAGGCGGATTAGGGGTTAATAACTTTATTATAGTAGCGCTCAGGTCCGCTCGGCAGATTAGGGGTTAATAAGTGTAGGCAGGTGTCGGCGACATTGAGGGGGGCAGATTAGGGGTTAATAAATATAATATAGGGGTCGGCGGTGTTAGGGGCAGCAGATTAGGGGTACATAGGGATAACGTAGGTGGCGGCGCTTTGCGGTCGGCAGATTAGGGGTTAATTATTGTAAGTAGCTGGCGGCGACGTTGTGGGGGGCAGGTTAGGGGTTAATAAATGTAATACAGGGGTCGGCGGTGTTAGGGGCAGCAGATTAGGGGTACATAAGTATAACGTAGGTGGCGGTCGGCAGATTAGGGGTTAAAAAATTTAAATCGAGTGGCGGCGATGTGGGGGGACCTCGGTTTAGGGGTACATAGGTAGTTTATGGGTGTTAGTGTACTTTAGAGCACAGTAGTTAAGAGCTTTATAAACCGGCGTTAGCCCAGAAAGCTCTTAACTCCTGCTATTTTCAGGCGGCTGGAGTTTTGTCGTTAGAGCTCTAACGCTCACTTCAGAAACGACTCTAAATACCGGCGTTAGAAAGATCCCATTGAAAAGATAGGATACGCAATTGACGTAAGGGGATCTGCGGTATGGAAAAGTCGCGGCTGAAAAGTGAGCGTTAGACCCTTTAATCACTGACTCCAAATACCAGCGGGCGGCCAAAACCAGCGTTAGGAGCCTCTAACGCTGGTTTTCACGGCTACCGCCGAACTCTAAATCTAGGCCATATACAGTACACATATAAATACATATACAGTATATACATATATACACATTTATGCATGTATGCAGTTGAGTAGCTGAAAACATGAAAAAACATATTCATGCAACATTCATATTTCATAAAGTGTTTAACTATGTATGTACTGTAAATATTTCACATTTCAATGTTCTTCACATAGGGGAATATTTTTTAAGTATTTTTAAATATATATTCATATATATATATATATATATATATATATATATATATATATGTGTGTGTGTGTGTGTGTGTGTGTATTTAAAAATATTTAGAACATATTAGAACATATTCTGCTATGTGAAGAACATTGGAATGTGAAATATTAATATTTCATGTCGGGTAAGTGCAGAAGACGAGATCAGGTTTGCGTGACTCCCCCAATTTTCCACGCTCCATTGAAGTCTATGGTGAAATACGTTAACATGTTCACAATATTTGAAGTTCGTCTTTTTGCACGCATTAGGTTAGCGTTTTTACTTTCAACTTTTGCAAAAAGCTTACTTCTAGCAGAGTCAATGCACAAGAGGAAGCACAAACTACAGGTCCACTCGTATTCTAGCCCTAAATGAGTAGGTATAAAATATCTAACCATACAAATATTACACTAATTTCTAATTTTCGCTTTACCCACTTTGGCAACGTATGCATATTAGGACCCCTGTCCAAACTCACTCACCATAGAAAAAACTTGAAATAAAATAAAAAATAAAAAGTAGTACCAAAATTCATCCTATAAAGAATTTTTCAACATTTCACCTTTTTACCATTTCCCAGTTCTCCTATTTATATTGATCTTAAAGACCTAATGTTAACAGCACAATAAAATAAGGCTCGTGGTCACTGTAAGGTTGTATCATGGACATCACTTCATAGCTATAAAGACACAAAACACCTTATTTGAATTGTGAAACTTTACTCTTTCAAATGCTGTAATTTATGATATATTCTTATGGGGAGGGGGTAATAAGGTCCTAATAAACAGCAGCAGAACCCAAAAAATAGAACCAATGTTGAAAGATATTTGACATTGTTATAACAAGCAGTTGGCAGTGGGCAGACACATTGTTGCTTTAAAATAAGGGGTCTCAAGTTTATTAATGTATTGTGGGGGAAACAAAGGGGATACCCCTCCGCTGATGTTGTTTCATATGCTTTTGGTTCTGACAGGTGATTACTGTTAACATAGAGGTCAGCGGATAATCACCTGGCTATGTGACCCCTCCTTTAAAAGAGCATCCTTGTCACATTGTTCTGCCTATGGGGTGCATGGGTATATTATATCGTCCAATGGACTGTAAAGAGCACAGAGTACAAAGGTAATGCTATTTCTATGGCAATAACCTGCTATTTAAGGGGGCATGAGACCACTCATTTAATTATGGGCAATCTCCTCTTTCGTGTGAGCAGCATGTGTGTTGTACGCTGTCTTAAGGGGTTAGGCACACCTTTGGGGCACTGCCCACATACAGAAAATACATTGGGTAGGTGATTACAATAAAAATGGCAATCCCCTACTAAGGACATGGGTACGAAAGTCTACACTGGAAAGAGGGTGTTCCTCTCTTTTAAATTGGGGTCTCATACCCCTTTATGTTTCATTGGGTGGAATGGGGGCTCTAAAAGTGTGATCTTGCCATCCTCAAACACAGTATGGATGTATACTTGAGGCAACTGATCTCCATTACCATAGTGATCACCTGAAAAATTTAAATTCTACATACCTGTCTAATAAAACCAGATGGGGAAATAGGTGCTATGTAGTAACCTCTTCACCAGTAGAAATAACTTTGTTTCTAGAGGAGCAGGTGATCCCCATTTTTAACAGTAATTAGCTGCATCCTAGGAGGGCAAGTTACCCCTCATAGACAAAGAATTATGGCCTATCAAATAATTGGTGACTTGTTCCTTTAGCCTAAACAGCCATTATCTCCCCCCCCCCTTGGGTTAAATGGCATTTTAAATGATGCTGCAGGTAATTGCCATTTTAAAGAGATCACCTGCAACTTACAGGGTCATGTAACCCCTTATTAGAAATGGCAGAGTCCTCTTTTAAATGGGTAGTCACTTTAAGTGGCTTGGGGGCTGAGATATGGCCTTGCATAACTCTCCTCCCCACCTGCACGAAGGAGTCTCCTTTCTTTTGTCATGCACATCTAAGGAGTTAATACACACGGTAGTATATGTGATTAGCCATCCTATGCAGTTATTAAGGTGTACTGTCATTGCATGCTTATTCATTTATGAGTCACATGTGAGCATTACATCATAAATATATTTGGAAAATATGTACCTTGAAAAGAGTTAAATCTACCATTCAAATGTTCAGTAAATCTATACAACATAAACAAAGAAATATCTATAGACACTTTGCTTTTTACTGCATATAATAACCACAATGCCCATATTTAATTTTGAAGTATTAAGTTGAAAAATAGCTTTATATAAATCCCAGACATTCCTCAATTCCGTTACAGTGTTTGTTCTTGCAACTTTACTCTTTTGCTAGCCTGTTCCATGCATCACGTGGCCCTTCTATAAATGAGCAAGTTACTCAGCTTACTACACTTCAATTTGAAATATGAACTCTTGTTCTGATGTTGCTCTTTTTCTAACAAATTATTTTAGCATAGTCTTTATCAAATCTCTTAATATACTTACTGTAGGTTCCCAACATATCACCTCTCTCCATGACCCCCATACTAGGCACTATGTTCCGCTCAAATAAATACACTGACACCAAATACTGAGATATAAAGGCTGCAGCTTGCTTTATTAAACATATAAAAAAATCATATTACCATAACTTTATAAAATAATCAGTCAAACATTAACATAAAGCCCCAGGGTGCTTGCCTGGCCACCAAACGTGCCCTTCCATACACCTGAGAAGGGCATGCCCCACTTGTACAAAATTCTCCCTGCCAATCAAACAGGAGATACCAACAATCCCCACTCTGACCAAAGCCACCAAATATCCAAGCACCCCCCCCCCAAAGCTACTACAAACAAACCAAATCAAACTAAAGGGAGGGAGGGTGGGAGCATCTCCTTGCACATTTTGCTCCAGATGTGAGTAGGACTTCCGCTCCCACATTTTATTTATGCCCAGTTACCACACCCACTAACCTCAAGATGACCCCTTCACATGGCCTACATGGGGTCACAAAACCCTTGCTTCAATTTTTTCATTCAGGGTTTCTCTTTCTCTGGTCTAAGCAATACATATTAAGGTTACGAATCTTGCAAGTTTTATTGCTTATGCCAAGTAGTATTTTTGTAGCTCACCTTTAAACGGTTTCTAGTTTATTTATATCCTGCTGGAAATATGGCCTCCATTACTGAACACAACATTAAGGACAAGGCCTAACTACTTATATGTAAAGTAACATAAGAGTCATTTTCTTATTTGCTTTTACCTCTTCCTATACAACCAGGCAACCTGCTGACTTTTCCTGTAAAAATAAAATAAACAAAGCTCCCAGTCGTACTGCATATTGTGAGATTGGGAGCTCTTCCCCACTGTCTCTCCTTCCCTCATGTGAATGCACCACCCCCAAAAAACACTCACAGCCTGCCCACAAGTGTCCCTCACATTCCAGTCTTGGAAGGCCGTAAGGAAATGTTGGGAGTTATGCTGAAATATTTTGCTACTATTTAAAACATATTTGTCATATATGCTGTTGTATATGCTAGCAAATATATAATATACAAATATTTTATTGTCAGTGTGTAATTTAGTATACAATAGGAAATTGATTATGAATAGGAAATAATTAAGATATTAGTCGTTTTTAAAGACCATTATACGATATGATTAAACATTGTGCAGTGGCACAAAACTGTCATTGTTGGTGCATCCCTAACGTATGATTAATGGCGCACATTATGCTGTGTGAGTGAATGTCCCAAAAATACAGTCAAGCAATTTGCACATACAGCAGTTGAAAGATAAAGAATACTGAAAATAGAACAACTCCAAAGAGTAAATGGATTTTGATGCTGACAAAATATGCAGTCATTATGTGCCACATATCTACTGTCAGATTAGGTATTTCTGCTTATGAATTCTTCTATAGCATTTATAAGCATGTAGACACGCAAATATCTGACTGAAGGTGCATGGGCGAATGATTAAAGGGGCATGAAAGTCAAAATTAAACTTTCATGATTCAGTTACAATTTGTAATTGTAAGATACTTGTGGATTCACTTTTATCAAAAGTTTGTTCTCCTTTGTTGAAAGACATATTTACCTCAGCAGCACCAATGCACTACTGGGAGCTAGCTGGTGATTGCTAGCTACACACATAAGTCTCCTGCCACGGAATCACCAGATATGTTCAGCTAACACCCATTGCTGCTCTTGAATAGATTTTGGACTAGATTTTGAGTGGAGCGTAAAATTGCACTTTTGCAAGCGTGATATTTGTGCTCCATTCGTAATACCAGCACATTTGAAGTGTCCCGCAATGCGAATGCGACCTTGCGTTAGCATTGCTAGGAAGCTATTTGCGCAATAGAGTGCGCTTCCATAGGCTCCAATTGGAGTCTTTCTCATGCCATATCTCACTAGCGCAGCGAAGGGGATAAGTCGCGCAGTGATGGCAACAAAGTGTAAATATATATGTATATGATTATCTACATCTATATATTTATGTGTATATACACATATTAACACATAAATATATATGTATATACAGTAAGTATATACATATATATTTACTGGGAGCACACAGTTCCCATAGACCTCAATGTACTTTTCAGTACTGTTTTTTCGTTCTAACACTGGCCAACTTTACCCCCAAAATACTGCCTGGTGCAGTTATTTTATTACAAAAAAAAACAAAAAACAGAACTGTATTTTGGGGGCATTTTGGGCACATTTAGAAAATTAACCAAAGATCTGAGATCTTGTAATGGCTGGTAATTTATAGCGCACACGCAATAAATTAGCATTCCACTTGTAATCTAGCCCTTTGTGGGGTTTAAAAACAATCGGCTAGATTACGAGTTTTGCGGTAAGGTGAAAAAGCAGCGTTAACAGGTCCTAATGCTGCTTTTTCATGCCCGCTGCTATTACGAGTCTTGTAGGTATAGCTGTCCCGCACACTTTTTTTGGCCTTACCGCAAATCAACTTACGCAATTTGTGTATAGTCTATTTTCAATGGGGCTTCCATAGTGCCGGTATTACGAGCTTGTCCTGGAACACCGAAAAGTGAGCGGTACAGCCTATCCCGCAAGATTCGTAACGCATTTTAAAGTCAGTAGTTATGAGTTTTACGCTACAAAGCTGTAACATAAAACTCATACACTAACACCCATAAACTACCTATTAACCCCTAAACCGAGGCCCTCCCGCATCGCAAACACTAAAATAACAATTTTAACCCCTAATCTGCTGCTCCAGACATCGCCGCCACTAGAATAAACATATTAACCCCTAAACCGCCGCACACCCCCGCCTCGCAAACATTAGTTAAATATTATTAACCCCTAATCTGCCGTCCCTAACATCGTCGCCACCTACCTACATTTATTAACCCCTAATCTGCTGCCCCCAACGTCGCCGCCACTATACTAAAGTTATTAACCCCTAAGTCTAACCATAACCCTACCCCCCCTAACAAATATAATTAAAATAAATCTAAAGAAAACCTACAATTATTACCTAAATTATTCCTATTTAAAACTAAATACTTACCTATAAAATAAACCCTAAGCTAGCTACAATATAACTAATAGTTACATTGTATCTATCTTTAGGGTTTATTTTTATTTTACAGGCAAATTTGTATTTATTTTAACTAGGTAGAATAGTTACTAAATAGTTATTAACTATTTAATAACTACCTAGCTAAAATAAATACAAATTTACCTGTAAAAAAAAAAACAACCTAAGTTTCACTAACACCTAACACTACACTACAATTAAATAAATTCCCTAAATTAAATACAATTAACTAAATTCAATAAAATTAGCTAAATTACAAAAAAAAAACAATCCCACTAAATTACAGAAAATAAAAAACAAATTACAAGATATTTAAACTAATTACACCTAATCTAATAGCCCTATCAAAATAAAAAAAGCCCACCCAAAATAAAAAAAACCTAGCCTAAACTAAACTACCAATAGCCCTTAAAAGGGCCTTTTGCGAGGCGTTGCCCCAAAGAAATCGGCTCTTTTGCCTGTAAAAAAAATACACACAACCCCCCAACAGTAAACCCCACCACCCACACAACCAACCCCCCAAATAAAACCCTAACTAAAAAAACCTAAGCTCCCTATTGCCCTGAAAAGGGCATTTAGATGGGCATTGCCCTTAAAAGGGCATTTAGCTCTATTGTGGCCCAAAGCCCTAACCTAAAAATAAATCCCACCCAATACACCCTTAAAAAATCCTAACACTAACCCCCGAAGATCCACTTACCAGGAGAAGTCTTCATCCAAGCGGCAAGATGTCCTCAACGAAGCCAGCAGAAGTGGTCCTCCAGACGGGCAGAAGTGGTCCTCCAGATGGGCAGAAGTCTTCATCCAGACGGCATCTTCTATCTTCATCCTTCCGACGCGGAGCGGGTCCATCTTCAAGACATCTGGCGTGGAGCATCCTCTTCCAACGACGACTACCCGACGAATGAAGGTACCTTTAAGTGACGTCATCCAAGATGGCATCCCTTAGATTCCGATTGGCTGATAGAATTCTAGCAGCCAATCGGAATTAAGGATGAAAAAATCCTATTGGCTGATGCAATCAGCCAATAGGATTGAAGTTCAATCCTATTGGCTGATCCAATCTTTGGGGGCGGCAGATTAGGGGTTAATAAATGCAGGTAGGTGGCGGCGATGTTAGGGGCGACAGATTAGGGGTTAATACTATTTAACTAGTATTTGCGATGCGGGAGTGCTGCGGTTTAGGGGTTAATATGTTTATTATAGTGGCGGCAGATTAGGGGTTAATCAGTAAAATGTAGGTGTCGGCGATGTTGGGGGCGGCAGATTAGGGGTTAATAAGTATAAGGTTAGGGGTGTTTAGACTCGGAGTTCATGTTAGGGTGTTAGTTGTAAACATAAAATGTATTTCCCCATAGGAATCAATGGGGCTGCGTTACTGAGCTAAACGCTGCTTTTTTGCAGGTGTTAGACTTTTTTTCAGCTGGCTCTCCCCATTGATGTCTATGGGGAAATTGTGTACGAGCACGTACAACCAGCTCACCGCTGACTTAAGCAGCGCTGGTATTGGAGTGCGGTATGGAGCACAATTTTGCTCTACGCTCACTTCTTGCCTTTTAACGCCAGGTTTGTAAAAACCTGTAATACCAGCGCTGTAGGGAAGTGAGCGGTGACAATAACGTGCAAGTTAGCACCGCACCCCTGTTACAGCAAAACTCGTAATCTAGCCGATAGTTATAAGTAATCAGTAGTGCAATTATTAAAGGGACATTAAACACCACAAGATATTAATAGAAATTGTTTAATTGCATGTAGTAAAACAACTTTGCAATATACTTTCCTTATTTATTTTGTTCTCCTTTCCTGTAATTTAATTCTGAATTTTGTGGGCTTTCCAATTCATGTTAAATATGGAAGTGCAGACACAGCTCTATTCCACACAGTCATTGGTTGCACACTCTAGTCAGCTATTTATAACCATTCCTAATTGGCCTCAGCAGAAAAGGTAACCTAAAGTACAATATGGCGGTGCCCACTGCATTATTATTGACATTAACTTTACTTTATATATATATATATATATATATATATATATATATATATATATATTTATATATTTATATATTTATATATATATATTTAAACAACTAGGCTAGATTACGAGTTTTGCGGTATGAGTGAAAAAGCAGCGTTAAGGCTCTTTTTCACTACCGCTGGTATTACGAGTTTTGCAGATTTAGCTACACCGCACACTTTTTTGCCCGTAACGCAACGTAACTACCGCAGCTTTCAAAAAGTCCTTTTTCAATGGGACTTCCTTTGCGCCAGTATTACGAGTCTGCCTGGGAGGCCAAAAAGTGAGCAGTACAGCCAATACCGTCAAGATCCATACTGTAAACTGAGTCAGTAGTTAGAAGTTTTACGTTACAAAGCCGTAACATAAAACTCATAACTAAAGTGCTAAAAAGTACACTAACACCCATAAACTACCTATAAACCCCTAAACCGAGGCCCTCCCACATCGCAAACACTAAAATAAAATTATTAACCCCTAATCTGCCGCTCCGGACACCGCCACCACTATAATAAACATATTAACCCCTAAACCGCCACCCTCGTAAACACTAGTTAAATATTATTAACCCTTAATCTGCTGTCCCTAACATCGCTGCAACCTACATTACAGTTATTAACCCCTAATCTGCTGCCCCAATGTCGCTGCCACCTACATTACAGTTATTAACCCCTAATCTGCCGCCCCCGACATTGCTGCCACCTACCTACACTTATTAACCCCTAATCTGCCGTCCCCAACCTAAAGGTATTAACTCCTAAACCTAACACCCACTAACTTTAATGTAATTAAAATAAATCTAAATAAAACCTACTATTAATAACTAAATAATTCCTATTTAAAACTAAATACTTACCTGTAAAATAAACCCTAAGCTAGCTACAATATAACTAATAGTTACATTGTAGCTATCTTAGGTTTTATTTTTATTTCACAGGCAAGTTTGTATTTATTTTAACTAGGTAGAATAGTTAGTAAATAGTTATTAACTATTTACTAGCTACCTAGCTAAAATAAATACAAATTTACCTGTAAAATAAAACCTAACCTTGCTTACACTAACACCTAACCTTACACTACAATTAAATAAATTACATTAATTAAATACAATTAACTAAATTACAAAAACAAACACTAAATTACACAAAATAAAAAAACAAATCATCAAATATTTAAACTAATTACACCTAATATAATAGCCATATCAAAATAAAAAAGCCCCCCCAAATAAAAAAAATCCTAGCCTAAACTAAACTGCCAATGGCCCTTAAAATGGCCTTTTGCTGGGCATTGCCCCAAAGAAATCAGCTTTTTTACCTGTAAAAAAAATTACAAACAACCCGCCAACAGTAAAACCCACCACCCACACAACCAAACCCCCCAAATAAAATCCTAACTAAAAAAAACCTAAACTCCCCATTGCCCTGAAAAGGGCATTTGTATGGGCATTGCCCTTAAAAGGGCATTTAGCACTTTTTCCGCCCAAACCCTAAGCTAAAAATAAAACGCACCCAATAAACCCTTTAAAAAACCTAACACTAACACCAGAAGATACATTTACAGTTTTTGAAGACCGGACATCCATCCTCAACGAAGCCGGGAGAAGTCTTCATCCAAGCGGCAAGAAGTCCTCAACGAAGCCGGGAGAAGTCTTTATCCAAGCGGCAAGAAGTGGTCCTCCAGACGGGCAGAAGTCTTCATCCAGACGGCATCTTCTATCTTCATCCATCCGGCGCGGAGCGGCTCCATCTTCAAGATATCCGGCACGGAGCATCCTCTTCTTTCCACGGCTCTTCTCGAATTAATTTTCCTTTAAGTGACGTCATCCAAGATGGCGTCCCATGAATTCCGATTGGCTGATAGAATTCTAGCAGCCAATCGGAATTAAAGGTGAAAAAATGCTATTGGCTGATGCAATACACCAAAGGTGTAACTCTAGATTTTGAGGCATATCTGAAAACGTCTCTGGAGAAGACTTGAAGGACTTCCTACAAGGCTTATTCTCTATCATACGTCAGGCAGACACAGAAGAGGAGCTGCATATTCCATTAGAACGGACCCACCCAGAGACATCATAACATGTTTCCAAAGATTCCAGGGTAAAGAGAAAATGTTATCATCTGCAAGGAAACAGAATGTCATTAACTATCAAGGCACCAGAATACAAATCTTCCAAGATTTATTGACCAGAACTTTGCAGCTACCGAAAAATTATGCTGCATTAACTGCTCACATGCGAAATGTAAAGATCTCCAATCATTGGGGTTTTCCCGTTTCTCTTATCGTTCAAAAAGAAGCGAAGAGATTTGAATGCAAGGATCCCTCGGAAATCCCCCAGTTCTGCAAACAAGTTGGGATTCCCCTCCCTACCACCACCCCAAATGAATTGGCTTCAACACCACAAGTGAGAGATCTCCCTCCTGAGCCCCAACGCAGATCATGACATACACCGGCCAGACAACATCCCAGAAAACGACCACTCACCAGCTTAACTTGCCCTCAAGAGGTAACCTGCTAGGGTGAAGATATGGTAAGACTTTTTACTCTCCCATATAGGATCCAGGCTCCGGCTGGAGTCACACCTACGAGACATCTACAATTTGTTTCCTATACACCTAAAGAGACTTCTGTTATCTGTCCCTAAGGAAGCTTGTGCCTAACACTTACTTCTATATCAGATAGAACTTACCGGCAATAACTGTGCCCCAATTGTTCCATATTATTTATTATGGAGATTTAGTTTTTATAGAGTTATGACCTCTCAGTTTAGGGGGAGATGTTAATGTTAATACTGTTATTATTGTTTTATCTTTGTCTTATACGATTTTTAGGGGTTCATACCCCCAACCACTACATTGCTTATTGTTTCTTCTCCAGGTTCATCTTCAGAGACTCATTATGTTATTTCAAGTGTTTTAGCGGGAGCTAGCTTCTAGTTTACTCCACGGTTATGAGATTTACCTGCAATTTGTTTAAATTGCCTTCAAAATGCTCTCAGCAATTGTAAGTATACATGTTTGTCACATTATGTACAACAAATGTTTTTTCACTACATGTCCAACTGATTTATTCTCAATTGTGTAGAACTCTGGACCAGACCTACACATTGATACAGGTTCAAGAGTTTTACTTCTCTGTGATTAGACCCTCACTACTTTTGTTTTAATTTTACACGTAAGTGATTCTACACATAACTACACACAGACACGTACAACGCATACACTGAACACACACAGAACATATTTTCCAACACTGTAAAACCCTCACTTTACACCTACGTAAAAAAAACATACAAAGTTACACCACAAGGTACTAAGTATATAGCTCATCTCCCATATTCGCCATATAGCACTGTCTGCTAACACTAAAGGCTACATAATAACACTTGGACACCCCCTAAAGGTTTCACAATAGCTACTCAGAATGTGAAAGGCTTTCTCTCAGCAGAGAAGTGATCTGTCGCTTTTCATGATTTTTTTTAAAAAAACATACGGCTAGATTTAGAGTTCTGCGGCCAAAGGGGTGCGTTAGCTACGCGTGCTTTTTTCCCCCCGCCCCTTTTAAATACCGTTGGTATTTAGAGTTCACAGAAGGGCTGCGTTAGGCTCCAAAAAGGGAGCGTAGAGCATAATTTACCGCCACTGCAACTCTCAATACCAGCGGTGCTTACGGACGCGGCCAGCTTCAAAAACGTGCTCGTGCACGATTCCCCCATAGGAAACAATGGGGCCATTTGAGCTGAAAAAAAACCTAACACCTGCAAAAAAGCAGCGTTCAGCTCCTAACGCAGCCCCATTGTTTCCTATGGGGAAACACTTCCTAAGTCTGCACCTAACACCCTAACATGTACCCCGAGTCTAAACACCCCTAACCTTACACTTATTAACCCCTAATCTGCCGCCCCCGCTATCGCTGACCCCTGCATATTATTATTAACCCCTAATCTGCCGCTCCGTACACCGCCGCAACCTACATTATCCCTATGTACCCCTAATCTGCTGCCCCTAACACCGCCGACCACTATATTATATTTATTAACCCCTAATCTGCCGCCCCCAAAGTCGCCGCCACCTACCTACAATTATTAACCCCTAATCTGCCGACCGTACCTCACCGCTACTATAATAAAGTTATTAACCCCTAATCCGCCTCACTCCCGCCTCAATAACCCTATAATAAATAGTATTAACCCCTAATCTGCCCTCCCTAACATCGCTGACACCTAACTTCAAGTATTAACCCCTAATCTGCCGACCGGACCTCACCGCTACTCTAATAAATTTATTAACCCCCTAAAGCTAAGTCTAACCCTAACACTAACACCCCCCTAAGTTAAATATAATTTTTATCTAACAAAATAAATTAACTCTTATTAAATAAATTATTCCTATTTAAAGCTAAATACTTACCTGTAAAATAAACCCTAATATAGCTACAATATAAATTATAATTATATTGTAGCTATTTTAGGATTAATATTTATTTTACAGGTAACTTTGTATTTATTTTAACTAGGTACAATAGTTATTAAATAGTTATTAACCATTTAATAGCTACCTAGTTAAAATAATTACAAAATTACCAGTAAAATAAATCCTAACCTAAGTTACAATTAAACCTAACACTACACTATCAATAAATTAATTACATAAAATACCTACAAATAAATACAATTAAATAAACTAACTAAAGTACAAAAAATAAAAAAAGAACTGTTACAAAAAATAAAAAAATAATTTACAAACATTATAAAAATATTACAACAATTTTAAGCTAATTACACCTACTCTAAGCCCCCTAATAAAATAACAAAGCCCCCCAAAATAAAAAAATGCCCTACCCTATTCTAAAATAAAAATAGAAAAGCTCTTTTACCTTACCAGCCCTTAAAAGGGCCTTTTGCGGGGCATGCCCCAAAGAATTCTGCTCTTTTGCCTGTAAAAAAAAACATACAATACCCCCCCAACATTACAACCCCCCACCCACATACCCCTAATCTAACCCAAACCCCCCTTAAATAAACCTAACACTAAGCCCCTGAAGATCATCCTACCTTATCTTCACCACACCGAGTATCACCGATCAGTCCAGAGGAGGCTCCGAAATCTTCATCCAAGCCCAAGCGGGGGCTGAAGACATCCATCATCCGGGTGAAGAGGTCCATCATTGGGCTGAAGTCTTGATCCAAGCGGGCGCTGAAGAGGTCCATCATCGGGCTGAAGTCTTGATCCAAGCGGGCACTGAAGAGGTCCATCATCGGGCTGAAGTCTTCTATCAAGCGGATCTTCAATCTTCTTTCTTCCGGATCCATCTTCATCCCGCCGACGCGGAACATCCATCCTTGCCGACGACTTCCCGACGAATGGTGGTTCCTTTAAGGGACGTCATCCAAGATGGCGTCCCTCGAATTCCGATTGGCTGATAGGATTCTATCAGTCAATCGGAATTAAGGTAGGAAAATTCTGATTGGCTGATGGAATCAGCCAATCAGATTCAAGTTCAATCCGATTGGCTGTTCCGATCAGCCAATAGAATGCAAGCTCAATCTGATTGGCTGATTGGATCAGCCAATCGGATTGAACTTGAATCTGATTGGCTGATTCCATCAGCCAATCATAATTTTCCTACCTTAATTCCGATTGGCTGATAGAATCCTATCAGCCAATCAGAATTCGAGGGACGCCATCTTGGATGACGTCCCTTAAAGGAACCGTCATTCGTCGGGAAGTCGTCGGCCAGGATGGATGTTCCGCGTCAGCGGGATGAAGATGGATCCAGAAGAAAGAAGATTGAAGATGCCGCTTGATAGAAGACTTCAGCCCGATGATAGACCTCTTCAGCGCCCGCTTGGATCAAGACTTCAGCCCGATGATGGACCTCTTCAGCGCCCGCTTGGATCAAGACTTCAGCCTAATGATGGACCTCTTCAGCCGGATGATGGATGTCTTCAGCCCGCGCTTGGGCTTGGATGAAGATTTCGGAGCCTCCTCTGGACTGATCGGTGATACCCGGCGTGGTGAAGATAAGGTAGGATGATCTTCAGGGGCTTAGTGTTAGGTTTATTTAAGGGGGGTTTGGGTTAAATTATTTTTTTATTTTTTGTAACTTAGTTCTTTTTTTATTTTTTGTACTTTAGTTAGTTTATTTAATTGTATTTATTTGTAGGTATTTTATGTAATTAATTTATTGATAGTGTAGTGTTAGGATTTATTTTACAGGTAATTTTGATATTATTTTAACTAGGTAGCTATTAAATAGTTTATAACTATTTAATAGCTATTGTACCTGGTTAAAATAAATACAAAGTTACCTGTAAAATAAATATTAATCCTAAAATAACTACAATATAATTATAATTTATATTGTAGCTATATTAGGGTTTATTTTACAGGTAAGTATTAAGCTTTAAATAGGAATAATTTATTTAATAAGAGTTAATTTATTTTGTTAGATAAAAATGATATTTAACTTAGGGGGGTGTTAGTGTTAGGGCTAGACTTAGCTTTAGGGGTTAATAAATTTATTAGAGTAGCGGTGAGGTCCGGTCGGCAGATTAGGGGTTAATACTTGAAGTTAGGTGTCAGCGATGTTAGGGAGGGCAGATTAGGGGTTAATACTATTTATTATAGGGTTATTGAGGCGGGAGTGAGGCGGATTAGGGGTTAATAACTTTATTATAGTAGCAGTGAGGTCCGGTCAGCAGATTAGGGGTTAATAAGTGTAGGTAGGTGGCGGCGACGTTGGGGGCGGCAGATTAGGGGTTAATAAATATAATATAGGGGTCGGTGGTGTTAGGGGCAGCAGATTAGAGGTACATATGGATAATGTAGGTTGTGGCGGTGTGCGGTCGGCAGATTAGGGGTTAAAAATTTTTATTAGAGTGGCGGCGATGTGGGGGCACCTCGGTTTAGGGGTACATAGGTAGTTTATGGGTGTTAGTGTACTTTAAAGCACAGTAGTTAAGAGCTTTGTGAACCGGCGTTAGCCAAGAAAGCTCTTAACTCCTGGCTTTTCTCTGCGGCTGGAGTTTTGTTGTTAGATTTCTAACGCTCACTTCAGCCAAGACTCTAAATACCAGCGTTAGAAAGATCCCATTGAAAAGATAGGACACGCAAATGGCGTAGGGGGATCTGCGGTATGGAAAAGTCGCGGCTGGAAAGTGAGCGTTAGACCCTTTCCTGACTGACTCTAAATACCAGCGGGCGGCCAAAACCAGCGTTAGGAGCCCCTAATGCTGGTTTTGACGGCTAACGCAGAACTCTAAATCTAGGCGATAGACATTATACTGACACAGGAAACACACTTTAAAAAAATAAAGAACCTAAGATTTCTACTAGATACTACACCCAACACTTCATGAGTTCAGGTCCAGGCTGGAAGAATGGTGTAGGCATCTCCTTTAAAATAGGGACTCCCTTTGAGCACAAAGAAATACATTGAGATGGAAGGGGCAGAATTTTAGTTCTAATTGGGCTTCTATATGGCAAACCTGTCACCATTGCCAATATATATGCCCCGATCCAGCCCACATCCCAATTCTTTAGATTGGTCACTAGACTACTTTTGGATAATGCAAAAAGCCCGATATTACTTGGGGGGGACCTAAACTTCCCGCTTTGCCCACAAATGGACACCTCATCGGGGCAGTCATACATCCCTACAAAACACATAGAGGCCGATTGCTCTGTTCTACGAATTCCCACAATATTTGATACCTGGAGAGTAGTACACCGGCAAAAATAGATTTTACCTTCTTCTCTAATCCCCAGCATAGTTACTCTAGACTTGATTATATATTGTGCACACAAAATTTGCTCCAAAACCTTGTCGATTCTAAAATCACCCACACCTCATGGTCAGACCACAGTATGGTCCTAAGCATCTTGCACTGGGACACAAAACCCCAAACTAGGACAAACTGGAGATTAAACAACGGCATATTTTCAGATCCCCTAGTGGTAGAGACCATAGATAAATGCACTGAAAAATTCTTCACCCATAACCTTCCTCATGAAACCACCCCAGGAAATAATTGGGAGACCTACAAAAGTAACATTAGGGGAGAGATTATTCAACATACCCATAGACTTCGCATATGTAAGGCAGCTAAATATCATGCACTCGTTAAAGACCTACAGCAAATAGAACTATTATACAAGAAAGATCCCAAATCCTCTCAAAAACTTCTTGAGCTGACTGCAGCCAGAGAGGCATTGAATAGACACTTGACCCACAATGACCATCTACATGTTCTAACCACTAGAGCCAAATTCTTTATAGAAAGTAACAAAGCTGGGAAATGCTAGCAAGGTCCCTCAAAAAGAAGAGGTTACAAACACACATACAGAGTATCACTGGTCCAGAGGGTACTAGTTGTATCAAAAGCGACGAGACAGTGGGCCAGTTTGCAAAATATTATAAATCATTGTACAACTTAAACCCCTCGGCTACCCCCAGTAAAGCGGAACTAATTCAGCAATAGCTCTCGAGAATAAATACTCCAACTGTGTGTGCAGAAGACCAAGAAAAACTCAAATTTCCGTTTAGTCTCCAAGAAATATTAAACACAATAACAAACCTCCCCCCAGGTAAAGCACCAGGTCCGGATGGCTAAGTTTTACCGCCTATATAAAAGTCACCTAAGTAAGCACCTCCTGATGCTATATCAATCCATAGATAACGATTCTACTCTGACCAAATCTCTTTTAGAAGCATCTATCACGGTAATACCTAAACCAGGTAAAGATGAAAGCAAAGTACAAAACTACAGACCAATATCACTAATTAATTTAGACATGAAAATGTACGCAAAAATATTAGTCACTAGACTGAATAAAACCCCCCCTTCACTTAATAGACACAGACCAGGTAGGATTTGTGAAGGGACGTGAGGCCAAAGACAATACCGTCAGGGTATTACAAACATTGTACGCGGCAAATAAAAGTAGGACTCCCTTGGTATTTTTATCCACCGACACCGAAAAGGCATTTGACATGGATGACTGGGACTTCATGTGGGCAACTCTGACTAAATTTAACTTCCCTACCATATTCATAAACCGAATAAAAGCACTATACGCGGACCCCTTAGCAAGAGTGACTGTGAATAGCACACAATCTGAATCGTTCTCAATTAGGAACGGGATTAGGCAGGGGTGCCCCTTATCCCCTCTGCTGTTTGCCCTTACAATGGAAGTACTTGCCACCCAAGTCAGAAATAAACCTGACATTGTGGGCTTTGTGTATGGTGACTCCATGCAAAAATGCCTACTCTTTGCCTATGATATTATCTTCACCATTAAATCTCCCAAAACCTTGTTGCCCCCACTGTTCCATATCTTACAAGAATACAAACTTCTCAATAAACTTATATAAATCTACGCTGCTACCCTTAAATCTAGAGCAAACAGAGATTCAAGATCTTAGACCCTCCACTGAATTTACAATTGTTGATTCATTCAAATATTTGGGTATCCATATCACAAAAACCCCATCGGATATCTATGGCTCAAATTATTTACATCTCCTTACTGATATCCGTCAGCTCCTAAATATGTGGCATAGACAAGGACATTTATCCTGGTTGGGTCGTATAAATGCAACAAAGATGACAATAGTTCCTAAATATTTCTACCTATTTCAAGCACTACCACTCCATCTTCCCAAACATTTCTTTATAACCCACCAAAAACTAATAGAATTAGAATCTTTCATTTGGTACTATAAAAAACCCAGAGTAGCTAAAAATACTTTATATCTCGCTAAAGACAGAGGTGGGTTGGGAGTTCCTAGCCTTCAAAACTACAGGTATACCTCGCTCATACAGCGGGTTAGGGACCGGAGTCCTGCTGTAAAGTGAAAACCACCTTAAAGTGAAACAAGGCAGTTTTAGCTTTCTTTTCAGTTGTCAGTGTTTTTAAAGACTTGAAAACATTTTTGAACTACCATATATTAGGTGTCCAATAGTGCTATGTTTAGTTTAACACTCACACTACACAGTATTCAATTAGTATTCAATAAATACAGTACCTGTAAAATAGTGACAATTACTGTAGTAAAATTTGCCAGACTATAGCACTGAGACACAGATTGCACTTTAATGATATAAACAGAGTGAACTAAGCATAACAAAATGGTGCCAGTCACTTTTCTCGCAATCTCATGATGATTACAGCACTATTTAAAAATCCTTGGAGGTTGAACTTCAGCTCCACAAAGCGCTGTATTAGCGAATCGCTGTAAAGTGAAGCGCTGTAAAGTGAGGTATACCTGTATTACAATGCAATTCATCTGACACCCGCTGTTTCCTGGTTCCGTAATAGCTTGTCGACGCCTTGGGTCCAGATGGAGTCCCAGTTGGCTGAGATCCCGAATATTTCCAACCTCCCCTGGCTGCTCAAAAAACACAGACCCCGAATGCAACTGCGAACCCGTTAATTAAAGCCACTCTAGAAGTGTGGGACGCTGTGTTAAAGGTCCATACCAATCTCTCCTCATGTGTATCTCCTTTATCCCCACTGTTTAATAATTCTCTCCTTCTACCCCCTGGCACTTATGAGTTCCCAAACACACCAGACAAACAAACAAATGTCCCTATTTTCATGCTGACTCACAACAGTGAATTCAAAAGCCAGAAGGATTTACTTAGCGATATAGGACCACCATTTGACAAGTGTTTTTTTTTTTATTTACAAGCTAGACATTCTGTCATGTCTAACACACACAAATCTGAACTCACTAGGCCACTTACAAATTTGAAACGTTATGCCAAACAATCTAAATAGATAAATCATTCATATCTCTAATATATAAATTATTAAGTGGTTCCCCCTCTCAGCAGGGTCCCTCCTACATAAAACAGTGGGAACACGAACTTCAGAACACAGTCAGATAAACAATGGGACCAAACGTTCTCCTCCACCAAAAAATCCTCAATCTCTCCAAGCTTAGTAGAATTAAATTATAAAATTTTGCTAAGATGGTATCTCACAACACACAAGCTCCACAAGATATTTCCTAGAGTGTCGCCACTATGTTGGAGACACTGTGAGGAGAAAGGGACCATGACCCACATTTGGTGGTCATGCCCTAAAATTCGACCTCTGTGGGAACAAATTTCTGAGTTTGTAAATACCACCCTGGGTACCAACATTATCCTAGATCCCTCTATAGTCCTCCTTAATCGGACACCCTAAATTGGTTGCATATATAGGAGGAAACTATTCTTATGTATGATGACATGTGCAAAGAGAATAATACGTAGGCTTTGGAAAAAGCCATCAGTGCCTAGTTTTCCCCAGTGGCTAGCTGAAGTAAATACAGTATTAAACCTGGAAAAAATATATTACACTTACATGGGGAAACAAGACTTCATTCTAGATGTCATCTTCATCTGGGAACAACACTCCCTCAACCAAAACTAGCCGAGTTTACAAACTCCAATATAATTCCATCTTTAACACCACTATCAAACCCATCTCACAGTTGTCCCACTTTCATGGAGGTGTTAGCTAGGAATATCTTGTGTTATTGATATCCCTACTCGCTCCCCATGAATATTTGTATTCACTATATTACTCTTCTCTTGGAAACTTTTGGGCCTAGATTTAGAGTTCGGCGGTAAAAGGGCTGTTAACGCTCCGCGGGTTTTTTTCTGGCCGCACCATAAATTTAACTCTGGTATCGAGAGTTCAAACAAATGCTGCGTTAGGCTCCAAAAAAGGAGCGTAGAGCATTTTTACCGCAAATGCAACTCTCGATACCAGAGTTGCTTACGGACGCGGCCGGCATCAAAAACGTGCTCGTGCACGATTCTCCCATAGGAAACAATGGGGCTGTTTGAGCTGAAAAAAAACCTAACACCTGCAAAAAAGCAGCGTTCAGCTCCTAACGCAGCCCCATTGTTTCCTATGGGGAAACACCTCCTAAGTCTGCACCTAACACCCTAACATGTACCCCGAGTCTAAACACCCCTAACCTTACACTTATTAACTCCTAATCTGCCGCCCCCGCTATCGCTGACCCCTGCATTACACTTTTAACCCCTAATCTGCCGCTCCGTAAACCGCCGCCACCTACGTTATCCCTATGTACCCCTAATCTGCTGCCCTAACATCGCCGACCCCTATGTTATATTTATTAACCCCTAATCTGCCCCCCACAACGTCGCCGACACCTACCTACACTTATTAACCCCTAATCTGCCGAGCGGACCTGAGCGCTACTATAATAAAGTTATTAACCCCTAATCCGCCTCACTAACCCTATCATAAATAGTATTAACCCCTAATCTGCCCTCCCTAACATCGCCGACACCTACCTTCAATTATTAACCCCTAATCTGCCGACCGGAGCTCACCGCTATTCTAATAAATGTATTAACCCCTAAAGCTAAGTCTAACCCTAACACTAACACCCCCCTAAGTTAAATATAATTTTTATCTAACGAAATAAATTAACTCTTATTAAATAAATGATTCCTATTTAAAGCTAAATACTTACCTGTAAAATAAATCCTAATATAGCTACAATATAAATTATAATTATATTATAGCTATTTTAGGATTAATATTTATTTTACAGGCAACTTTGTAATTATTTTAACCAGGTACAATAGCTATTAAATAGTTAAGAACTATTTAATAGTTACCTAGTTAAAATAATAACAAATTTACCTGTAAAATAAATCCTAACCTAAGATATAATTAAACCTAACACTACCCTATCAATAAAATAATTAAATAAACTACCTACAATTACCTACAATTAACCTAACACTACACTATCAATAAATTAATTAAACACAATTGCTACAAATAAATAAAATTAAATAAACTATCTAAAGTACAAAAAATAAAAAAGAACTAAGTTACAGAAAATAATAAAATATTTACAAACATAAGAAAAATATTACAACAATTTTAAACTAATTACACCTACTCTAAGCCCCCTAATAAAATAACAAAGACCCCCAAAATAAAAAATTCCCTACCCTATTCTAAAATACAAATATTACAAGCTCTTTTACCTTACCAGCCCTGAACAGGGCCCTTTGCGGGGCATGCCCCAAGAATTTCAGCTCTTTTGCCTGTAAAAAAAAACATACAATACCCCCCCCCAACATTACAACCCACCACCCACATACCCCTAATCTAACCCAAACCCCCCTTAAATAAACCTAACACTACCCCCCTGATGATCTTCCTACCTTGTCTTCACCATGCCAGGTTCACCGATCCGTCCTGGCTCCAAGATCTTCATCCAACCCAAGCGGGGGCTAGACATCCACTGAAGAAGTCCAGAAGAGGGTCCAAAGTCTTCCTCCTATCCGGCAAGAAGAGGACATCCGGACCGGCAAACATCTTCTCCAAGCGGCATCTTCTATCTTCTTCCATCCGATGACGACCGGCTCCATCTTGAAGACCTCCAGCGCGGATCCATCCTCTTCTTCCGACGACTAGACGACGAATGACGGTTCCTTTAAGGGACGTCATCCAAGATGGCGTCCCTCGAATTCCGATTGGCTGATAGGATTCTATCAGCCAATCGGAATTAAGGTAGGAATTTTCTGATTGGCTGATGGAATCAGCCAATCAGAATATAGTTCAATCCGATTGGCTGATCCAATCAGCCAATCAGATTGAGCTCGCATTCTATTGGCTGATCGGAACAGCCAATAGAATGCGAGCTCAATCTGATTGGCTGATTGGATCAGCCAATCGGATTGAACTATATTCTGATTGGCTGATTCCATCAGCCAATCAGAAAATTCCTACCTTAATTCCGATTGGCTGATAGAATCCTATCAGCCAATCGGAATTCGAGGGACGCCATCTTGGATGACGTCCCTTAAAGGAACCGTCATTCGTCGTCTAGTCGTCGGAAGAAGAGGATGGATCCGCGCTGGAGGTCTTCAAGATGGAGCCGGTCGTCATCGGATGGAAGAAGATAGAAGATGCCGCTTGGAGAAGATGTTTGCCGGTCCGGATGTCCTCTTCTTGCCGGATAGGAGGAAGACTTTGGACCCTCTTCTGGACTTCTTCAGTGGATGTCTAGCCCCCGCTTGGGTTGGATGAAGATCTTGGAGCCAGGACGGATCGGTGAACCTGGCATGGTGAAGACAAGGTAGGAAGATCATCAGGGGGGTAGTGTTAGGTTTATTTAAGGGGGGTTTGGGTTAGATTAGGGGTATGTGGGTGGTGGGTTGTAATGTTGGGGGGGGGTATTGTATGTTTTTTTTTACAGGCAAAAGAGCTGAAATTCTTGGGGCATGCCCCGCAAAGGGCCCTGTTCAGGGCTGGTAAGGTAAAAGAGCTTGTAATATTTGTATTTTAGAATAGGGTAGGGAATTTTTTATTTTGGGGGTCTTTGTTATTTTATTAGGGGGCTTAGAGTAGGTGTAATTAGTTTAAAATTGTTGTAATATTTTTCTTATGTTTGTAAATATTTTATTATTTTCTGTAACTTAGTTCTTTTTTATTTTTTGTACTTTAGATAGTTTATTTAATTTTATTTATTTGTAGCAATTGTGTTTAATTAATTTATTGATAGTGTAGTGTTAGGTTAATTGTAGGTAATTGTAGGTAGTTTATTTAATTATTTTATTGATAGGGTAGTGTTAGGTTTAATTATATCTTAGGTTAGGATTTATTTTACAGGTAAATTTGTAATTATTTTAACTAGGTAACTATTAAATAGTTCTTAACTATTTAATAGCTATTGTACCTGGTTAAAATAATTACAAAGTTGCCTGTAAAATAAATATTAATCCTAAAATAGCTATAATATAATTATAATTTATATTGTAGCTATATTAGGATGTATTTTACAGGTAAGTATTTAGCTTTAAATAGGAATTATTTATTTAATAAGAGTTAATTTATTTCGTTAGATAAAAATTATATTTAACTTAGGGGGGTGTTAGTGTTAGGGTTAGACTTAGCTTTAGGGGTTAATACATTTATTAGAATAGCGGTGAGCTCCGGTCGGCAGATTAGGGGTTAATAATTGAAGGTAGGTGTCGGCGATGTTAGGGAGGGCAGATTAGGGGTTAATACTATTTATGATAGGGTTAGTGAGGCGGATTAGGGGTTAATAACTTTATTATAGTAGCGCTCAGGTCCGCTCGGCAGATTAGGGGTTAATAAGTGTAGGTAGGTGTCGGCGACGTTGTGGGGGGCAGATTAGGGGTTAATAAATATAACATAGGGGTCGGCGATGTTAGGGGTAGCAGATTAGGGGTACATAGGGATAACGTAGGTGGCGGCGATTTGCGGTCGGAAGATTAGGGGTTAATTATTTTAAGTAGCTTGCGGCGACGTTGTGGGGGGCAAGTTAGGGGTTAATAGATATAATACAGGGGTCGGCGGTGTTAGGGGCAGCAGATTAGGGGTACATAAGTATAACGTAGGTGGCGGTCGGCAGATTAGGGGTTAAAAATTTTAATCGAGTGGCGGCGATGTGGGGGGACCTCGGTTTAGGGGTACATAGGTAGTTTATGGGTGTTAGTGTACTTTAGGGTACAGTAGTTAAGAGCTTTATAAACCGGCGTTAGCCAGAAAGCTCTTAACTCCTGCTATTTTCAGGCGGCTGGAATCTTGTCGTTAGAGCTCTAACGCTCACTGCAGAAACGACTCTAAATACCGGCGTTAGGAAGATCCCATTGAAAAGATAGGCTACGCAAATGGCGTAGGGGGATCTGCGGTATGGAAAAGTCGCGGCTGTAAAGTGAGCGTTAGACCCTTTAATCACTGACTCCAAATACCAGCGGGCGCCCAAAACCAGCGTTAGGAGCCTCTAACGCTGGTTTTGACGGCTACCGCCGAACTCTAAATCTAGGCCACGGTGTTTTAAATGTAGGCTAAGAGCTAAATGTACCTTTCTATGTCTGTGAATCATAAACTTCCTTTTGTAACTTGTTTGCTTTACTGATATGTCATGAAAAAGATGTTGACATTTGTGATCTATTGTTTCAAAATGTTTAATAAAAATATTTAATACAAAAAAAATAAAAAAATACAAAGAGAACAAAGCAAATTCGATGATAAAAGTAAATTGGAAAATTGTTTTAAATTGCATGCCCTACCAGATTCAGGAAAGTTTTATTTTGACTTGACTGTCCCTTTAAATAACTTACATCAGCATCAGTATTGTTTTATGTCTTACAAAAATATTTAATTTTACCAAGCATACATAAGCATCATCGTGCATTCTTATTAGTCAGGTAATTAGTAAACAGACATTAAACTTTATAACACTTTTAGCAATACATTGAGTGCATTACATTTCAATAAAACCATTTTTTTTCATGAAGTCAAAATAAAATGTAAGAGACGAATTAGCTCCCCACCTGGTGGTTTCTTAGGATCATGTTGGATCAAGGGGCCATGTGACTAATAAAAAACAACATCCCTCACCATATATTTAAAGGGATATGAAACCTCAAAAAAAAAGTTTTGTGACTCAGACAGAGCATACCATTTTCAAATAGTTTCTAATTTACTTCTATTATCAAATTTTCTTTGTTCCCATGATATTCTTTGTTGAAGATATACCTAGATAAGCATCTGGAGCACTATATTGCAGGAAATAGTGCTGCCCTCTAGTGCTCTGGCAATTGAATAAAATTCTTGCAAAACTGCTGCCATATAGTGTCCCAAAAATGGGCCGGCTCCTTGGCTTATGTCCCTGCTTTTAAACAAAAGATACCAAAAAAACTAAGAAAAATTGATAATAGAAGTAAATTAGAAAGTTGTTTAAAAATCACATGTTCTATCTGAATTATAAAAGTAAAATCTTGGGTTTCATATCGCTTTAGGCAAGAACATAAATTACTCTCCAAATCTTATACAACCTGTCTTGCACTTGATCCATAGGGGCCTATTTATTATATGGTGGGCTGACATAATTCGCTGTAGTGAATCATGTCCGCCCAACATCGATAAATGCTGACAGATTACGCTGTCGGCATTTATCATTGCACAAGCATTTCTTGTGAAATGCTTGTGCAATGCCGCCCCCTGCACATTTACGGCCAATCGGCCACTAACAGGGGGTGTCAATGATTGCAGTCCGCCACCTCAATGATTGCAGTCCGCCACCTCAATGATTGCAGTCCGCCACCTCAATGATTGCAGTACGCCACCTCAAAGGTGGCGGATGAGTTAAGGAGCAGCGGTGTTACGGAATGAGCAGCATACGCTGCTTAATAAATCGGCCCCATAGACTCAAATATAGAGTAACGTGAGCTTGCTGTTGCTTAATTCTACTGTGCATCAAGTACACGTTATGATTGGCTGTACTGCCTGCTTCATCCGCATAAAAAAACAGTCACAACAGGCAGATGGTAGTATGTACAAAACCGGATGGGTGCTAAACCAACCCTTACAATACCTTTTTAAATCACTAAAGTTAAAGGGACATTAAACGCTAAAAATGTTATTCTATTCTTTTTCACTATTGTGTAGTTAAGACTCTCTAAAAACAGCCTTTTTCCAAACTAATTTGCATAGACCAATCACGGTCGGCAACCTGTGTTCTCTGTTGTAGCTAATTCCAGGAAGCTCGCACATACCAACGCACCAACAATGCACAATTCCATAGTAAGTTATCTGTGTATATTTATGCTTATAGGAACAGTCTAGTCAAACGTAAACCTTCATGATTCAGATAGGGCATGAGATTTTAAGCAACTTTCCAATCTACTTTTATCATCAAATTTGCTTTGTTCTTTTGGTACTCTTTGTTGAAAGTAAACCTAGGTAGGCTTATATGCTAATATCTAAGCCCTTCAACACCGTTTCTTATCTGAATGCATTTGACAGTTTTTCACAGATAGAGGGCATTAGTTCATGTGTGCCATATAGATAACATGCTCACGCCCGTGGAGTTATTTATGAGTCAGGACTGATTGGCTTAAATGCAAGTATGTGAAAACAACTGAAATAAGGGGGCAGTCTGCAAAGGCTTAGATACAAGGTAATCACAGAGGTAAAAAGTATATTAATATAACAGTGTTGGGTATGCAAACTGGGGAATGGGTAATAAAGGAATTATCTATCTTTTAAAAAAAATAGCAATTCTGGAGTAGACTGTCCAATTATAGATGTGCAAAAAGAATTCAGAAGCAGTGAGATCTAGTTTGCCGGTAGATATGTAGCACATAGCAAATAATAAATACACATTTTTGTCAGTATCAAAATATATTTTTTCTTTGGTGTTCTATTTTCAGTATTCTTTGTCTGTCACATGCTGTAAGTGCAAATTACTTTACTGTATTTTTGGGACACTCACTAACACAGCATAATGTTTGTCATTAATCATATATTAGAGATGTAGCAGCAATGACAGTTTTGTGTCACTGCACAAATTTTAATCACATCTTTCAATGGTCTTTAATGGTTTAAAACTGCTGAAATCTTAATTGCCTCTTATTAACTATGAATATGAATGGATTTGCCCACAGTGTCCTGTAGAAAACTAGAGATTGCCCACTTTACCTATTAAAGATGTTATCTCCATTTATATCTTAACAAAATCACAATCCTGATTGGTTAGGAAAGCAAAATTGAGCCCTCCCACTCTTCTCATTAGTGAATTGGGGTGAGGATCAAGATGAAAAGAGTCTGTTGCTGCTTTTCACCAGGAAAGGTTGAAGAATACAAAATAAACCCCCTGACTAGAGGAAAGGTAACATAGAGTCCTGTTTAATTTTTTTATGTTTTTTTATTCTGTGAAATATTGGAGGTTAAGTTTTGGGGTAATTATATGCAGTGGGAGAGAGGACTATGAGGCCTAGTTATGAAGCCGTCAACCTCAAATACGCTGGAATTCCGCAGCATATTTGTGGCGAGGCTGATTCGCCTTAGTTATCAATGGCTAGAGACCGGCAAAAGTAGAATTTAGTGACGTAAGCTTCGATCCGCCGGACTCAGTCCGACACAGATCGATTCTTACGTCACTCCAGATGTTCCGCACACAAGTGCGGCACAATCTGACTACTTTTGCTAGTTATCAAAAAACTAGCAGGTACGCTCTGCACTTTTCCGGCCCAGCATACCTGGTTTTCAAACCGCCGCCCTGGAGCCAGCGGATCCCATAGGAATCAAGGGGAGTCTGACCATAGCGAAAGTTCATGTTCGCTGCTGCCAGACATCCCATTCATTCCTATGGGAGCTGTCTACACCTAACACAATAGCATGTACCCCGAGTCTAAACACCCCCTAATCTGTCCCCCCTACACCGCCGCAACTAAATAAATGTATTACCCACTAAATCGCCGCTCCCGGAGCCCACCGCAACTATATTAAACATGTTAACCCCCTATACCGGCGCCCCCGGAGCCCCCCGCAACTAAATAAAGTTAGTAACCCCTAAACCGCCGCTCCTAGACCCCGCCGCAACTATAATAAATGTATTAACCCCTAAACCGCCACTCCCGGACCCCGCCGCCACCTACATT